>NC_079515.1:39170687-39248487 GCF_000801105.2 Raphanus sativus | reverse complement strand
TTTCACCCCTTTGTGGACCACCATCCGCAAGAGACGCATACCGTCTTTGTCCTCTCACGAGGTGGTTGCATTTGTCTGTAATAACCAATCAGAAAAAAGGAAAAAAAAAACTTCCATTGAACTTTTTTTTTGTTGTCACTTAAAAACTTCCATTGAACATTGCAGAAAGTTCAGCTCCTCTGTCTTCTAAGCTCAAGTCCCCTTCTCTCTCTTCTCACTATAGCGTATTTATTATAATGTAATAACGAGGGTAAATACAGATACTGTTCTATCTACGTCAGTTTCATTATACAATCCTTGTTCAACTCTTTATTATCAGAAGAACAAGATGATTATGAAGAAGAGCAACTGGTATAAGAAGAACCCCAACCTCACCTATATATTAAAAAAAAGGAGAGATATTTATGGTAGATCTAATTATATATATTTTATTTTATTTTATTTTTCTGATTTGAGAAGAGGAAGAGAATGAACAATCTGATGAGTTATCTAGAACCAGATTACTCAGAGTTTGTTGAAGTTGATCCCACTGGAAGATATGGAAGAGTAAAAACTTTCCTCTTAACTTCTATTAAACCAAATCTCAATCATTTTCTTTCTATCTGTCTTGAGTTTTATTGTTGTTCTTGCAGTATAATGAAGTTCTGGGTAAAGGAGCTTCAAAAGACTGTGTAAGTAACCAACTCTCTCTCTCTGGATCTGTTGTTATTTCATCATAAAGTTTGAAACTTTTTGATCTCCACAACAGAAAAGTTTCTTCCTTTTGGATCTCTTTATTGCTTTGACCCAAACCCATTTCAGAAAGTAGCTTCTTTGATCAATATACCAACATTAAAATCTTGTTCCTTTTTTTTGATGATTTTGTAGTTACAGAGCATTTGATGAGTACGAAGGGATAGAAGTAGCATGGAACCAAGTCAAGCTCTATGATTTCTTACAGAGCCCTGAAGATCTGGAGAGGCTTTACTGTGAGATTCATCTCCTCAAGACTCTTAAACACAAGAACATCATGAAGTTCTACACTTCTTGGGTTGATACAGCTAACAGAAACATCAATTTCGTTACTGAAATGTTCACTTCCGGCACCTTAAGACAGTAAGCTTTTCTCTCTCTCTTGCAAAAAAAAAACAAGCTTGTTCTGTCTCTCTTACGTGATGTCTGCTGAGAGGTTTTTGGTAATGGATCATCATCATCCAGGTATAGACTGAGGCATAAGAGAGTGAACATAAGAGCGGTGAAGCATTGGTGTAGACAGATCTTGAGAGGGTTACACTATCTACACAGCCATGACCCTCCTGTAATCCACAGAGATCTCAAATGTGACAACATTTTCGTTAATGGCAATCAAGGAGAGGTCAAGATCGGAGATCTTGGCCTCGCCGCCATTTTAAGAAAGTCTCACGCTGCTCATTGCGTAGGTATACAGCAATATCCAAATCAAAACCTTTCTTCTCAGTTAATTTGTTTTGTTACTGATGGTGAAAGTGTTTTGTAGGGACGCCTGAGTTCATGGCTCCTGAAGTATACGAAGAAGCTTATAACGAACTAGTTGATATATACTCGTTTGGTATGTGCATTTTGGAGATGGTTACGTTTGATTACCCTTACAGCGAGTGTACACATCCTGCTCAGATCTACAAGAAAGTTATGTCGGTGAGACTCCATCTCCTCTCCCATTACTACTACATCTCTTTGCTGTTTCAAAAAGGCTTTCAATAAGATTGTTGGTTTCAGGGGAAGAAACCAGATGCATTGTACAAGGTGAAAGACCCTGAAGTTAAATACTTCATAGAGAAGTGTTTAGCCACTGTTTCGCTTAGAGTCTCTGCTCGTGAGTTACTAGATGACCCTTTTCTACGTATAGACGATGGTGAGTTTGATTGAGATCGGTTGATATGGATGGACCACTAGTTAGGCAGCAGCAGCAGCATCATCATCATCTCGGTGACTACTACAACTACCCTAGTAGCTCTTTGAACCGTCAGTATTCAAATGGTTACGAAGGTCACCATGAGTATCAGAACAGATGGGCTGAGACAGAGGAGAGTCATGGTATCGAGCTCTTTGAGTGTCGAAATGGAAATGATCAGGAAGAAGATAAGAGCTCTGCTAATGTTGATATAACCATTAAAGGCAAGAGGAGAGATGATGGTGGCTTGTTCTTGCGTCTTAGGATCACTGACAAAGAAGGTAAACAACAAGAAACTTTACTAGTACTACTCTTTACATGACCTATGAACAAAGAGTGTAAGAAAATGATTTGTTTGCAGGTCGTGTCCGGAACATTTACTTCCCGTTTGACATCGAGACAGACACAGCACTGAGCGTTGCAACAGAGATGGTAGCTGAGCTGGACATGGACGATCATGGAGTCACAAAGATAGCCAACATGATAGACGGTGAGATATCTAGGCTTGTGCCTAGTTGGAGACCAGGCCCTGAGTTTGAAGAATCTCTTGCGGCTGCTGCAGCAGCGGCTGCAAATGCAAACATCTGCAGCAACTGCGTGTCGAACCGCACCTCGATGGGGTCCGTGATGGATTTCTTGAGGACAAACCCTGGAGCAAACGTTGCGCAATGTTGCAGAAACGGGTGCGGTGAGACACACGGTAGGTTTGAGGAGATTACAATAAGAGAAACTGAGGTTCGTCTTAGAGAGATATGGAGGCTGCAGCAACAGCAGGAAAGCAGAGAGCTTAGCTCGATAGATTCAGGACAAAACCATTCAGAAGAAGAGGAGGAAGAAGAAGTGTATGAAAACCCTGAAATCACGTTTCCGTGTGAAGCAAGTAACACGCTAAACCATTTGACTGGCTCTGGATCGTTCTCGTTTTTGCCTTCTTTATACTGTGATGAGGTAGCTGAGAAGACTGAACATCAGGTTCAGCAAGAGTTGAGATGGCTTAAAGCCAAGTGCCAAATCGAGGTCAGAGATGAGCAGTTAAAATCTAGGTGGCGGCCGGGACAAAACCACTCGGAAGATGAGGTGAAAGAGAAGATGTGTGGAGAGAGATTGCTACCAAAATGTCTTAAAAGGACAACTTCACTTAGTGTTGATGACATTGAATCTTAAATTACGTTGTGTTTTTGTCTACGTATACATATTGTTTCGTGTTACAAGACTGTTACAGGGTAACCAGATGAGTATACTTAAGAGAGAGCCTCGTTAATTCTGTTGGGGTTATTCTTGCAACAATATACCACTCTGTCCACTCGAGAATTTAGTTTGTGAAAAAAATTGATAAGTTTTACGAAAATATTTGAATTTATTTAATTAATTCATTTCTAAGAGATAAATCATTGGTCATGCGCATAAGAGTTTATTAACTATAATTTTTCACGATAAATATTTTCTCAAAACAAAAGAAATTCACCACAAATACTATTATCTGAATAAAATTTTGAAAAAAAAAATTAAAGAGACAGCCAAAGTTTCTCATATTGAAAATTCTATTTTAGAAATTCCAGATGATATGTGTTCAAAAAAAAATTCCAGATAATAATATTTGAAGTTTCATATCTAGCAAGTTGTTTTAAAATACTTTTTAGAGCATAAATCAGTATAATACTCATACCAAGTGACTCACCAACAAAAAATTGTTCCTTAAAATTAATTGAAGTATTGCTATGATTTAAAATTAGTTTCATTACATTTGATAATATATATTTAGTTATGATCATTTTGTTTTCAAGGTTCCATTAAATGCATGTGGGGAGAGAAACAGGTTGGATATGAGTTGATTTTTTAGGTAAAAGGATATGAATTGATCACAACAGATAATAGAACTAATTATTGATTAATGTAGTTAAGCAAATTTACTAATTTAGTTTTCAAATAAAACTCGGGATGGAAAAATCAAATTGCTATAGTAATTTTAATAAAAGAATGAAAATAAATAAAATATATTTACAACTTTTTTACAACTTGTGTGTACAATTTCTTTAGGACGTTCGGATAATGTAAATCGAAATCGAAGGAATAAGACAGACAAGGCCAAAATAGTCAATTAAGAGGGCAACCCCACCGCAGCATATGGCCGGGACATGACCATGTTCTAATGCCGACCAGTCTACTAGAAAATTGGGTTCATCCACATGCGTCTGTATTTTTCACTTTATGTCTTTCTTGTTCAAGTATCTTTCAGTTTATTTTAACCCAAATCTTATGTGTGTATAAATATACACATAACATGGTTGGTCTGTCGTTACTATATGATTATAGTGTAAATTGTTGGACCTTTTCAATAAGACTTTTATTTGTTTGCCAATATCTACACTACAACACGAGATTCTAAATTAAATTCCACGCCTGATTTAAACTTTCAATAGCGACTCAAAGTAAAGTCTCAACTCTCAATCTCTATGACAAAACTATTACTATCAGCCTATAGATATTTTTTACATCAACTTCTTATACTAATTAAAGGTTCAAAAGACTTAATTGATTACAATCTAAAATACATGCAACGGTAAGACGATAAAAGAACTACAATATGAGAAAAAGATATATGTGACAATGGAGAGAAGATACCTGTATCGAAAAGTTCAATTGAATTCTTAATCATATATAAGTTATAGATATATGTATATACAAACATCCAAAAAAAAAACCTCACACGCATCAATTATTTTACAATATGTGACGCTGATCATGTGGCAAGCCTATATAAACTATAGGTTTTATTCTACCAAAAAGTTCGGAAGGTCATCAGATCATATATTGGAGATGTAAGATACATGTAGACGATGAAATATCTTCCAAGATATGTTAGGTGATATCATTGTGACCGTTATGATTAGTATTATTCAAATAATTTACGTAGATGGGTGGTTTCATGTTTCTTGTGCCCTTCCCATGCAATCACAAGCCATCAATTATCATTTTGATAGAAAGCTAACTATTACAAGCTCTTTTCTGGCAGTAGTTAAAAACACTCGAAGGAAAAATGGTGAAACTAATAATATTTATGTAAAAACTAAAGTGGATATATTCATTTTAATTCCACAACTCTAGTTTTTTTGGCGATATTGATTTGTGAAATATATTTTCAGAAAATAAATATTTCATATACTATTTCTGCCAAAGATAATGTAAGATTTTGATTAGTCACATAGAACAATACCAAACAAAAACTATTAAACGACCCTTCAATTAATGTTGAATGCCAAACTAAACATATTTCATGATGTACATACCATGTCCAAATTCAAAAAATAGAGTGAGCGAATAAAAGAGATATGAAAAATGATAGGGACATAGGCCGAATTGAATAAGGTTGACCACCCCTCATTTAAAGAAGATAGTAATAATTGATCTTAAAGGAGCCTTATGAAGAAAAATCTTATAAATGATCGTTCTATGGATGACATGTGGTATTGAATATGTACAGATCAAACGTACCCTTTTCGTACCCAGCTCCACTTCAGTGCCAACCATTTTTCTCGCATCTCCCTCCACTTATTTTTCTTGTCGGTCCCTTAAATCTTCTTCCTTCCATATTAATTGTTACTTATTGAAATTTCACCATTTGATACATACTATCATATAAAGTCGTCCATTATTATGCAACATAATGCAAAGAGGGTCGTCACCGGCAAGCAACTAACTAATAGTTAAGTAGATGCTGTTGTTTTTGTCCTAATATAGATACGACACTACTTGTTCTGTCGATCTTAAACTTGTGGTCGAATCGGAATACAGCCTTCAATTATCTTTTGGGTGGAAAGCCATCTCATCTAAACATTCGTGTGTTTGTGGCTAATAAAAGACCAACAAACATATTTACTAATTAATAGTTTGATCTATAATTAGTTACTCACTTACTCTTCTTCCCAAAAGTTTGAACTTTTTCAGTATGTCAAGTACAAAATTCTAGGATTGTAAATAGCTAGGATAGCTACAAAAAAGAATTACCGGGTTGACAGAAAAAAACAAATATCAAGCTGTAAATAAATAGGCCTATTAGAAAAATGCTTAGACCCACTGGGCATATTTTGTCATCTTCCATGTTTTGTTTATAGATATGACAAATGAAACTCGAAGTGTGCTTCTTCGTTTAATTAATAAAAACATGTAAACCCACTGGGCTTTTCTTTTGCTACGAAATCAAAACATTTTTCGTTTTGTAGACTTAGGATGTACCGTAAGCCCAGTAAAGTTACGGCCCATTTAAAAACCCTTATTAAAAGGATCTTTACTGGCCGAGCTTTAGCACGAGACCGTTTGATCCCGGAGGGAATCGCAACAATGGCGGAAAAGGCAGTAACCATCTAAACACGAAAGTTCATGACCAACAGACTTCTCTCAAGGAAGCGGTTCGTATGTAGTTTCCATTCTTTTAACTCTTGCCTACTTGTCTATCACGCTACTCAGTATCATTGTATTTTAGTAACGAACACATTGCAAAGAGAATGTTTCACTACGTATATACAAGTTTCGTTCATTACAAGTTAACTGAATTTTTGGTTCGGACGGAGATACGTCAGGACACAACTGACCGCAATAATAAGCAGCAAGTGCTTGTATGAGTGGTTTACCACTTGCCTGTTCGTAACCGTCTCTGACCTATGAAATACCAAAAAAACAGATTAGAGTTGGTTGAAGAGCAGATTAAGCTACAATGCACGAGTTCAAGACGATGCGAACTGGTATATGGTGAAGCAAGAAAGAAGAATAAGACGAATAACCAGTTAGGTCGATATTTGATATCTCTGAGTGATAATCTTTTGGGGTTATGATATGATAGGTTTGAATCTTTTGAGCTAATGTATTGTGATCATTCTCTAGGTTCTTCATATTGTTTATTGTTTTTCTTATATTATTTGTCGATAGGGATGAATGATGGGAAATTAGGTTGTACAACATTGAAAAAAACATAATTCACTAGGTAGTCAATTTACCTAATGCACCAATACATATGATATTGCGACAATACCTTTTCATTCCACCGGTGAAAAACGTGGTTTTAGTTACTCTTACATATGCATCAAAGAAAATTTCCATTGGTAAAAATGGAAAAGTCTATTAGACTATCTTCTCCCAAAATCTTAATCCTCGATAAATTAATAAATCCTATAAATTAATAATTTTTTTCGTTCTGAGTTTGATTAGTTCAAAATATAATATCAATCGATAAAATAATAAGATAATATTTTTTAGAAAACTCTATATGAAATATATGATTCCATTAAAATTATAAATTAATAATTTTATATACAAATCAAACATTATTACTTTATATTCATAATGGTTTTATCTCTATTTTTCCTAATAATTTAATACATTTTGATAATATTTAGTAAAATTACATCTAAAACCACATTTAAATTCTAAAAAAAATATATTTATATACACAAAAATGTGAAATTCAAATTTCTAAAACTTATTTAATGTATACACAGCAAAATTAATTAATTTTCTTATTTTATATAAAATATATATTTTGAAATAGAAAAATCCAAAAAAGAAAAGAAATTTTCTATAAATTAATCTATCTATCTATCTATACTATTATTTGCGAAGTGATTTTTCGTAATGGAGCTCTCACGTTAAAAGTTAGAGCGGTTAATATCGATATTACCCTTAATGAATGATTAAATTTATTTATTAGATTAGATTAATGATTATAAATTAATATTATAAAAATTAGCCATACATTAAAACGAATTTTAATTTTTTTAAACAAGATAATTCAATAAACTGTCATACTAAAAGTTATTCAGAAATTAAAATATATTTTAAAAGTAAAAAGATAATTCTTATATATTCTGTGTTGTTATCAGAAAATAATATATTTTATCTATACTATTATTTACGAAGTGATTTTTCGCAACAGAGCTCTCACGTTAAAAGTTAGAGCGGTTAATATTGATATTACCTTTAATGAATGATTAAATTTATTTATTAGATTAGATTAATGATTATAAATTAATATTATAAAAATTAGCCATACATAAAAACGAATTTTAAATTTGTTAAACAAGATAATTCAATAAACTGTCATACTAAAAGTTATTCAGAAATTAAAATATATTTTAAAAGTAAAAAGATAATTCTTATATATTCTGTGTTGTTATCAGAAAATAATATATTTTAATGTATTTTGAAAATAAAAAATTAAGATCTAATATTTCTGGAGAACTTAAAAAATAACTTACTTGAAAAAATATCTCAAATTATATTATAAATATTATCTCAAAAAATTATATGAAAACGTGTTTGAAAAAAAAAACAATTCCATGTATTTATTTTTATGTTTATCTATATTTTTCTTTCTTATTTGTTAATTTTTATAATTATTAATATATATACACATATAATAATTGGATTTATCATTAAACTAAAATATTAAAATAGTTTAATAAAAAATATATTTCTATTTTTATAAATGTAATCTGTCATGGGACATTTTTTTAAGTTATTAAATTTATTAACGAGTTATATAAGCAATAACAATACATTTATTTATATTTGTTTGTTAAAGTGATTTTTGGGGTATTTTCTTTTTATTATTCAGTCGCAAAAAAAATTATTAGTTATTTAAGTAGAAAATTTAACATTTATTTGTCTTTATTTTTTCAAAATATTTTATTAGGAATGAAAATTATATTTTAAATATATTTTCAAAATATCTACCTTCAAAAGAAAATATTTTGAAATTATTAATTTTTTATTTACGACAAGTACCAAATATTTGTATTTTCTTTTCCAAACACATTTTCAAGAGTTCTACAAAATTATGATTTTGTTTAAATTAAAATTCTTTTAAAGACTATTATGTAAAGAAAAATGTGATTCTACTTTTATATAAAAAAGTATTTCCACAAGTGCTTTTTATCTATAATTATTAAAGTTAAAAGACCATTATAATTATGATTTTATAATAAAAAATAATATTTTATAGGAAAACAGAAATTTCTGCATTTAGAAATGAAAATAACAATAGAAAAATAGATAAAAAATGTTCTTATCTTATACATTATACATTAATGTTTTGTTTGTCAACAAATTTTTTCTGTTTGAATATTATCTTTAATGAATTTGTATATATAATTAAAAACAAATTTATATTAATCATATTATTTTTTAAATAAAATAAGATAACTTATATACTGTATTGTTATCTTAAAATAATTATTTCTATTATAAAAGTTTTAAAATAAGATATAAAATAGTTTTAAATAAGATAATTCTTATATATTGTGTTGTTATCTAAAAATAATTATTTCGCTCTCACATTTAAATTTAGAGTGTTGAAATTTTGTATTATTATTAATAAATAATTAGGTTATATTAGTTAATATATAATTACCCATAAATTAAAAAATAATTAGTTTGGTATTCATCATTATCCACAAGATTTTATATTATATTATCCAAAATATTTAACATCATATATTTTAAAAATAAATATAATTTATTTATATATAGATATTTTAAGTTTATTTTACGTAACAAAAGATATTTTATTGGAATAAAAGATATTGAATATTAAATTACTATTTAGTTAGTTATTAAATATTTTAAAACATGAGAAATTTTTTTTAAGATTTTTGAATTTATAGTATATTTTTATATTTTTAAGACTATTGAGCCCGCAAGTGCGGGCAAAACACCTAGTAATCCTATGAATTAATAAAATTTATTAATTTCAATATTATTATTTATAGAGCTTTTAATGTACACACGAGCTCCAGTTGTCATTTTCACTTTGTTTAAAGCAATTACTAGCCCTTGACCCGTGCGACCGCACGAGTATTAATTATCTATTTTAGTTTTTATACTAAATAATATTTGACCGTTTTACATTGATTAAGTTAAGAATGGATATTTGATACTCACTCGGATTTGGTTCAAATATATTTGCGTTTCTGGTTTCCGCGACCGCACATGTGCTTATATTTGTTTAAAAACAATTATTAGATGAAGTTTAAAAAATGATTATAGTACATTTATTATTTGTTTTGTGTCATCAATTTAACATGTAACTGATATTTAGTATCATAAACAATCCAATATATATATATATATATATATATATAATTAGAGTCATGTTTATCCTATGTATAATTTTATATTTTTCAATTTGACAATATGAAAGAGAATATTAGTTAGTAAGGTATACAAAGTTGATAAATTAATTTTTTTATTTATATTACAAATATTAATACACTATGAAAAATTTGTAAAATTACTTTTATTGGAAAAATAGTTGTGAATCTAAAAAAAATCTATTGGATTAGCATATTTACATTTATAATATTAGCTAACATACATAATTCTCTGAGTTATTTTTAAGAATAACTCGTGTCCCTAATATCAACCCAAGATTTTCTTAGTAACGAAATGTATTTAATTTTAATGTACTTAAATTTAGATAGGTAGAGTTAATCATGGCGATATATTTTAGGTAATTAAAATCGACACTGATTTTTTGTTTGGAAAAATAAAGAAGATTCGCTTGTGATTTGGTTTGTTGACAAAACTTAGGTGGATTTTGTATTTGGTTATTGTCTTATTGATTTCGTAGTTTGATTTGAAGTTTATAATTTTTTAAAATGTGGTATTTTTTATACTAATGACCTCCATAGATTTTTTTTAAGGTATATCTTTATGTCTTATACAGTAATATTTCAATGTGATTTTATATAGATGAAGTGAATTTTATTTTGTAACATAGAACTATTAGTTCAATCACATAGAGCTATTCGTAAGAATCTTCCATTTAATTCCATAAATTTGGTAATTAAGATTTTATTCTGGTCAAAATTTGAATATATTATGTACTTAAATGTGATAGTTTGCGATATTTATGCCACTATATTTATAGTTAACATTCGTTTATAGATTATGAAAGACCATTAAAGTTAATTTCTTTTAATTTTAAATAAAAATTGATTTGGGAAAGCTTAGGTCTGATTTGAAGATTGTGAAGTTGGTTCGAAGTTTATACATAAAAGTATTTATGTAGATTTTTATATTAGTGACGTGCAATGATTTTTGGAGAGGTATGTCTTCAATTCTTCGTGGCCCAAAGATTCATACGAACAGCTCAATGTGAATTAAAGAGGGATTAAGTAAAAGTTTTGATTTAATATAGAAGTGAAGTTAAAATGAAGTGAGGCATAACTCAAGCCAAGGCAAAACAACATACGATACCTTTTGGGATTTTATGGCATTAATCGTGTACTTGCGATATTGTTTCAATTAGTCGAGGTTGTTAAATCTATTTTAGGACAGTATTAATCCATCCAAAAAAGACAAAAAGACAACCATTAAATTAGTTAATTTAATTAAATTCTCAGTGGCATTTGCTTGTAAATAATAGAAAAAACTAAGAGTATTTCTATATGTGTACTTCTATTTTAATAAAGTAGATTGCTCTGTACTTTAATAATTGATCCCGTTTATCTGTTTCCCTGGAGTCTTTTTTTTTTTCGAGAAAAGGCATTCTCTTCTCGTTTCCGTAGAGTCTTTGTCTAAGGCAAGTACCTTTTCACTCATTCGATCTTCAACTTCTTCTTCTCAGATTAGATCTCGTACTTGGTAAAGAGCTCTCCAGTCTCTTTGTACCTCTTCTTCCTTTGTTCCCTCGTAATTTTTCCAACTTGAATAGTTAGTTTCACCTCCTCATGTATAATTTCAGTTCAAGAACGCGAGCGTTTTGCATTACTCAGTCACTGAGAAACTCATTTGTTACATCTTGATATTAGTTCTATCTATAGTCATGTTTTCCAATGTTCAAATCTGTTTCTTAATCTTGGTTTGCTATCGAGTTTGACAGAATAATTCATAGACCTTTTGCTCTTAAAATTGTACTTACAGAATGTGTCTTTAATTCTTCAATTTTAATTTTTGTGGGGAAATTATATTCTTGTAGAAATATCAAAGACCATTATTAGCATGGAGTGCTCTATCAAGGATGACGTTACTCAAGTAAATCCAAATCTTTTGCTCCATTGAGAAAAAAAGGAAGAACATTGTCTTAGTTAGTCTCATGTGTTTTTGCAATTCTTTGACAGTTGATAGGTAACACTCCAATGGTGTATCTGAACAACATCGTAGATGGTTGTGTTGCCCGTATCGCCGCTAAGCTTGAGATGATGGAGCCTTGCTCTAGTGTCAAGGAACGGTATATCTCACTTGCAAAACACTCTCTCTTGTTTAACTCTATACATTTGTTTTCTGATATTATTTTTTGTTTTTTCTTGGAATGAGCAGAATTGCATATGGCATGATTAAAGATGCAGAAGACAAGGGACTTATTACTCCCGGCAAGGTAACAACAATCCGTTTTCTACTAAAATCATCCCTTATTGCTAAAATCTTGGTGATATTACTACTACTACTTCAGAGCACATTGATTGAGCCAACTTCTGGCAACACTGGGATCGGTTTAGCATTTGTTGGGGCAGCTAGAGGCTACAAGGTTGTGCTCACAATGCCTGAAACAATGAGCCTTGAAAGAAAGGTCATTCTATTAGCATTAGGTGCAGAGGTTCACCTCACAGACACGAAAACTGGCGTTCCAGGATTACTCGACAAAGCCGAGGAGATATTAAGCAAGACTCCAGATGGTATCATACTACACCAGTTCAAGAATCCTTCAAACCCTCAAGTACGTACATATAGATTCTCTTCTCCAGTTATGTTTTCCTTTGATCTTCTTTTTGTTATACTAAAATGGTATTTATGCAGACTCATTATCGAACCACGGGTCCAGAGATATGGAGAGACTCTGCAGGGGAAGTAGATATATTGGTGGCCGGTGTTGGGACCGGTGGAACCATTTCCGGATCAGGAAAGTTTCTCAAGGAGAAGAATAAAGACTTAAAGGTACACAAATTAAAAGTCAAAAGTCATATATCAAGAGAAACATTTTAGTTTATTTTTCTTTCTTGAGCACTTGTTGTTTATCAACAGGTTTATGGAGTGGAACCTACCGAGAGTGCAGTACTCAGTGGAGGCCAACCTGGTAAAGAGTTTGTTTTTGATCTTTGAGTTTAATGTAAATACCTAAGTAGACCATCATTAGTTGGTGGATTTCCTTGCTGTTCAAGTCTCTTTCGTGGTCACTTAAACAACACGGTTCGTGGTTTCTAGGTCCACATTTGATCCAAGGTATTGGAGCTGGTATCGTACCGGACAATTTGGATTTCAACGTTGTTGATGAAATCATTCAAGTAATGTAGCTGAGATTTTATTTTTTAATCTCTTTTTTTCTTTTTGAGATGAGATGTCAGAGACTGAGATCTTTGTAATCTTCAAATTGTTTTCTTCAGGTTACAAGCGTGGAAGCTATTGAAACAGCCAGACTTCTTGCCCTAAAAGAAGGATTACTGGTACAATCTATGGTTAAATCGGTTTAAATAGTTATGTTTTGTTTAGCGTTTCTGATAAATGTCATCATCTGGTAGGTGGGTATATCTTCCGGAGCTGCTGCAGCCGCTGCTATTAAGGTGGCAAAACGGCCAGAAAACGCCGGGAAGCTTATAGTTGTAAGTGATAGAGTTTTATTACTTGCAACACAAATTACATTAGTCATATAGCTTTTTGTCATAATTGGTCTTCCTTAACCAAAAGTCAGACCGGTTTTTAAAGATTAGTGTCCGGTTTTCAGGTAGTTTTCCCTAGCGGTGGGGAACGTTACTTATCGACTCAATTGTTCGACTCAGTGAGACGTGAAGCAGAGAGTTTAACATTTGAATGAGGCTTACACACAACAAACATGACCTGGCTTGGTTCAGTTTGGTATTTATTTCCTCGCTGGTTTAGTTTCCCTTTAAACCATTGTTTCTTGATATTTCAAACGATTATCACCCAAACCATATTCGTTTTCAAATATATATTGAATTACAACATTATTAGTTATATAACGACTACCTATAATCTTAAATCCATATTACTTGAGGATTATGGAAGAGGGAGTAGATCAGAGGACAAGAGACTATAAACAAACACATCATGGATTTCACCTTTGACATTACTGTACTTCCTGAGCAAACCTTCTTTCTGAAACCCAACCTTCTCGAGAACTCTTCGAGATGCTTTGTTTTGTGTTTGCACAAAAGCTTGAAGCCTCAAAACATGAGGCAAGTCATTGAACACCTGTGGTACTGCAACTGACACTGCTCTTGTTGCTATTCCTTTTCCCCAATATTCATGAGATAATCCATATCCAATATGTGCTTTGAATCTTCAAATATGCAATTGTAAGAAGATATTTACATGTGCTCAAATAATGAAAATATACAACTTAAAAGCAATTGTTAGTGAATGTTTGATATAACTTTTACTCTTATGCTATATGTTTTCTCTTACATAGATCTGAAATTTTGTTGAGTCTGAAATGATATAATTCAGTTCATTTGGATCAGTGTTATAAGAATCGATTTAGTAGGAACTTAAGAATTTCTGTCTTAGTTGGTAAATATATTATAAACGAAATAATTTTTCAAAAACTATTTTTAAGAAATCGGTTTAAATGGCACCTAAACACCTACTTTTATTCACTAATTTTTTAAATAAAACGTCTAACTAACACTAACAGTTTCTTGAACATTGATATGGACCAAGGTCACATATGCCATAAAATGAAATCATATAGTATATCGGACTATATGTTTTAGAGAATATTAATAATCCAGTGGCTATAACTATAAGTAACTGTACCTATCATCGCCGGCCTCGGGGAAGATTGAGATGAATCCGATCGAACGGTCATCGATGCAGATGGAACGCCTCCATGGATGTGGCATGCATACGTCTCGTATAAAGACTAGAGCTTCCTCTTCCGATGTCAAAGTCTGCCAACGTAGATTCCCGGTCACTCGAACATCGCCGGCCCATCTCAAGAAATCGTGAGCATCCGTTAGAGCGAACGGCCGGAGAGTAATTCTTGAGAGATCAATATGTGAAAATAATACTTTTATTAAGATTGGACAATCTTACATCAATGGAGTGGAGGCTCATTATATAGAGACACTCCGAAGGATCTACACAAACCCTATTTACAGCTGTAAAGATAAAGCATCACACAACAACCTTATCCTACATCACTACACGTTAGAAGAGGATCAAAGGCGTTGTGCGTATGAACCAGCTGTGAAGCCGTACCGAGTTGCTCTGTTCTGCAATACGACAAAGGTGAAGAGGATGACCGTTGAATCAGAAGCGCTGTGGGCTTTGCTTCATCTGAGTCCATTGATGTCGTATGGGCCTTAGACTGGGCCTTATCTCCAATACCCCCCCTCAAACTTGGCGTAGGAGTTTCTTCTACTCCAAGTTTGCTTCGAAGATGTTCAAAAACTTTCCGCGGCAGAGCTTTCGTGAAGATATCTGCTACCTGCAATGCCGCCGGAATGTGCTTCGTCTCGATCAATCCTAGTGCAACTCTCTCCCTTATGTAATGCCAGTCGCGCTCAAAATGCTTAGACTTCTTGTGTAGAGCGGGGTTAGTACTCAGATACACCGCCGACAGGTTATCACATAAGAGAAGAGTGGCCTTGTCCTGAGGTATCTGCAGATCACGGAGGAGTTGAGAAATCCATGTGATCTCCTGAGCCGTTTCTGCCATGGCTCTGTATTCAGCCTCCGTTGAAGATCGAGACACTGTCTCTTGTCTTTTCGCTGACCAAGACACCAAGTTAGAGCCGAAGATAGTGCAGAATCCTGTTGTGGAGCGCCTTGTCTCAGGGCAACCAGACCAATCGCTGTCACAGTACGCCATGAGGGAGAAATCGGAGCTCTTCTTGATACGCAACCCAAACCCAACAGTACCTTTTATATACCGCAAAATTCTCTTCAGAAGCGTAAAGTCTGTAACTGTGGGGGCATGCATCCGTTGACACACAAGATTCACCGCAAACTGAATGTCAGGTCTTGTGATAGTAAGATACTGCAGCTTCCCTGCCAAACTTCTGAAGTAAGTTGGCTCCTCAAACAGTCGTGAGTCAACCTCTTCAATTCGCTGTGGCAGAGGGGTAGGCATAGGGTTGCATTCAGACATCGCCGCCATGTGTAAAATCTCCTTGATATATGCAGTCTGATGCAGGAAAATTCCGTCTGACACTGTCTGCATTTCAATTCCAAGAAAATACGTTGGAACTCCCATATCTTTCATGCTGAAACGGGAAGATAGAGCATCCACTAGAGCTTGAAGAAGAGCCTCAGTACTTCCCGTGAGTAAGATGTCATCCACATATAAGAGAAGAACCATAAAGTTGTTGTCTCTACTATATGTGAACAACGATGGATCAGACATACTGCACACAAAGCCAAAGTCAATCAAAAAGTTGCTGAATGTGTCAAACCAGGCTCTCGGGGCCTGTTTTAAACCATATAACGCCTTGGTAAGCTTGCATACGTAATCTGGCTTTTCTGCATCAACAAAGCCAGCCGGTTGCTCCATGTAAACAGGTTCTTGTAAATCACCATGGAGAAACGCACTTGACACATCTAGTTGTCTGATTTTCCAGCCTGTTGATACGACAATATTAAGCAACAAGCGAATGGTCGCTGTCCTCACCACCGGACTGAATGTCTCCAGATAATCCAGACCTTCCTCCTGATGACAACCCTTAGCAACAAGACGAGACCGTAGCTTCTTCACAGTGCCATCAGGATTATACTTGATGGTGTGCACCCATCTGTTACTTAGGATGTTCATGTCGTCTGTAGGTGGCACTAGAGTCCAAGTGTTCAACATATGAATCACCTGCATCTCATGTGAAACCGCAGCATTCCAGCCTGGATGTCTTAAAGCTTCTTCTATATTTTTTGGAGTGGTAACAGAATAGTGAGGAGCAAGCAAGGCATAGCGAGTGTTTGGTTTATGAATGCCAGCCTTCCTTCTTGTCTGCATCGGATGAATGTTGGACTCTTGAGGTGCCAAAACAGGAGGGATCTCTACTGGTGGTGGAGGTGACTGAGCTACCGGAGGTTGTTCTTCTACTGGAACCACAGGAGGAGTGGGAATCAGAAGCTGAGGCTGAGGCTTGGGGAACATCTGCATCCGCTGAGGTTCCAAGGCCGGAGACATATCCTCTTGAGTAGCCATCTGCCATGCTTTCAACAATCTTGAATCATACTTGAGGACTAGGTGCTTGTACTGAGCTTTGAAGGGAAATAATTCTTCATCAAAGATGGCATGTCTAGAGATGTAGACTTTGCCTGTTGGGGGATACAAGCACCTGTAACCTTTATACGTTGTACTATAGCCAAGGCACACACACTGCAGAGACTTCGGCTCAAATTTGTGTTCTTGCAGAGGCCGTAGACAGGGATAGCAAGCTGAGCCAAAAACGCGGAGAGCAGAGTAGTTTGGCTTCTCTTTATACAACATCTCATGTGGGCTGTTATTGTCGAGAACAGATGATGGAAGAAGATTGCTAATGTAGCTTGCGGTGACAAACGCTTCTACCCATAGATTTAATGGAAGGTGGCTGTGAAACATCATTGCCATTCCCAACTCTGTAAACTGACGATGTCTCCTCTCAGCAAGACCATTCTGCTCTGGTGTATATGGACAAGACACACGATGAATAATGCCATTGTTTTGCAAAAACTGCTTCATCTGACTGTTAATGAACTCTCCTCCCCCATCAGACTGAAACTCCTTGATGCTGCCACCAAATTGGTTCTCAACCATCTTTTTAAACACAGTAAAGACTTGAAAGAATTCAGATTTATTACGAAGTGGATAAAGCCACGAGTAACGAGTACAATCATCCACTAGAACAACATAGAACCGGAATCCTTGACTAGACATAATTGGAGAGGGACCCCATAGGTCACAATGAATCCTCTCCAAGGGTTTAACTACATGAGACTGAGACTTAAAAAACTGAAGTTTACTACTCTTCCCCATCTGGCAAGGCTGACAAACGAGGGTGGTTCTGCTCTTATTGACTTGAATTTCCTTGCAGGTTTTGAGATGCTGAAGAACTTTGAAGTTGGCGTGACCTAATCGCAGATGCCAGAGATCTTCTGAGGTTGCTTTCTGACGATCTGAGAAGAGTGCTTCAACTCCTCCATCCTTCAACACATACAATCCTTTATTTCTGGTTCCCTTTGCCACCACTTTCTCCTTGAGGAGATCAATCAGATACACACTTTTAGCATCAAAGAATACACCACAAGGATAATCCTCACATAATTTTGAGACTGAGAGTAAAGATTTTTGTATGGAAGGGCAAACCAACACTTCATTCAATGAGATCGTACCTGCCGAAGAGGAAACAGTGGCTGACCCAACATGAGTGATAGGCAGGTAAGCTCCATCGCCTACCATTACAGCATCAGAACCCTCATACGGATGAACACCTTGAAGATTGGTTGCAGAGGAGGTGATATGGGCTGTAGCTCCAGAGTCAGGGTGCCAATCACGATCATCAGAGACACGCAAAGCATTGAAGGCTGCAGCAGGAGGTTGATAGTTGTTGTCAAACCTGTTGTAACACTTCAGAGCTGTGTGTCCCACTCTTCCGCATATCTGACACAGTGGCCTCTCAGACTGGTTTGTATTCGTAGTAGGCTGATGCTGAGAGAACCCACGGCCTCGACTGGAGTAACCACCTCGACCACGATAGAAGCCACGCCCCCTTCCTCTGTGATAAGGATTCTGCACTTGACCGGTTTGTTGAGCTGCAAAAGCCATATTAGGATTCACCGTAGAGTGGTCTTCATATGACTTGAGCTTAGCATCGAACCCTTGAACTTCAGAAATGACATCATTGAATGTAGGAGCAGGGAACTTTGTGAGCGAACTCTGGATGACCGTTGTGATTGGATCAAACTCTCTTCCCAGGCCATTAAGAAACCCAAAGATCTTCATCGAGTCGTCCACCGGTTTCCCAATAGCACTGAGCGAGTCACAGATCGATTTGAAATCTCTGCAGTACACCGACAAGGACTTATCTTTCTTCGTCAAAAGTTGAAGACTCCTGCGCAAAGTGAACTCGCGTGAAACAGAGCTTTTGTTGAAGTTGTCAGCCAACGAGATCCACACTTCCCTTGACGTAGGAAGCGTATGGACAGAGCCCAACACTTCCTCCGATAGAGTACCAAACAACCAGGAGCGAATCAGCTGGTCCGTACAGAACCACGCTTCAAACTGAGGATTGGGTTCTTCAACTTCCTCTGTTCCTCGAACCACCATACGCATCGCCGGAGGGGACACCACCGCACCATTAACGAACCCCAACAGTTTCTGACTAGACAAAAGAGACTCAAACTGAGTTTTCCAGAGTAGATAGTTGCTGTCATTGAGCTTAAGCGTAACGCAGCTCAAGACATGAACTTTACTCGGAAATGGGTAGGTAGCCGGATCTGCCATACCTGTTAAGGTTTAGACAGCTCTGATACCATGTGAAAATAATACTTTTATTAAGATTGGACAATCTTACATCAATGGAGTGGAGGCTCATTATATAGAGACACTCCGAAGGATCTACACAAACCCTATTTACAGCTGTAAAGATAAAGCATCACACAACAACCTTATCCTACATCACTACACGTTAGAAGAGGATCAAAGGCGTTGTGCGTATGAACCAGCTGTGAAGCCGTACCGAGTTGCTCTGTTCTGCAATACGACAAAGGTGAAGAGGATGACCGTTGAATCAGAAGCGCTGTGGGCTTTGCTTCATCTGAGTCCATTGATGTCGTATGGGCCTTAGACTGGGCCTTATCTCCAATACAATATCCATGTTCTCTCTGCTTCAGTGCTTTGGTTGGTGGGACTTTGACTTTGAAGGACTATTATACTACTATATATGATTCACATATCTTTATGTCCTAGTATCATATTTTACTCATTATTCTTATCATATATAGCGCATTAATTTAATTAAATGATGGTAATATATTTAAGACTTTCTTTTTGATAAAAAATAACATATATCTCTCGATTTGTGCGTGTTATCGTTTCAATTTTATCGAATGTCGGAACGATATACCCTTAAAATTTAGATGAGTTTAGTCTTCTTTTTTTGACTAAAGATGAGTTTAGTCTTTTGATCACATAGATGTGGAACGGAATAAAGGTTTACCCATTACAATATAAGAAGCATTATTTTGTATAACATAGAGAGAAACTAGCAATCATATTGGCAAAGACATTGCTTAGGAACCGGAAAAGCAGTGAACAAATCACATATTCCGTTTCATTTGTGATCAGCAATGCACTTTTCTCTGCACTTGTCTTCTCCTTCACATGTCCACCTAACAAAACACTTCTTTGCTTCTCCTACCATTTTGTTATTTCCTATTCATATAATCAGAAACAAAATCACGTTGTTTTGAGTTTCGGTTATTCTCAGTTTAGCCCCAAAAAATAATCAAACTATAACTAATAATTTACCTGAAGAAGTGATGAAAATGACAATTTTAGTATGAGGAGAATAGTAGAGAAAGAGATCTTCATATTTTTTTTCCTGGTGTTGGGAAGATTGAAAGTAGGCTTTAGAGTTTGGGCTTACAATATCTATCTTATTAAAGTAGAAGTACTTTAAGCTTTTGTTTGGTAACATGGATAGTAGTCTTTAAAAAAATTAAATTTTGTTTGGTAACAAAGATAGTAGAGAATTTTGTCTTTTCTTTATTTAAATGATAGATTTAAGTATTTAATATCTTTTCCTAATTTAAATAATAGATTTTTTAAATAGAATGAATCTTAAACAAAATAAATTTCCTAATAGATTTTTTTGTTAACATTTAATAGTTTTCAATATTTATTAATAAAAATAATAAAATAAAAATCACACATCAAAATCAATTTATATATCATATAGATAAAATATAAAATATTTTATTTATAAATTTTTAGTATAACAGTTTTATAATATAAGTCCAATTAGTTATAAATATTAGATTTTTATATGATACACTGTGATATAATAGACGATTAAAATCACATAATATAATTATTTAAAGTAATATATAAATTTTTTGTTTTAAAATGTTATAGCAACAATTATGTAAAACATATTAATTTGCACGCACACACACACACACATATATATATATATATATATACGGCCACGGGTAAAACTACAGAAATAAACAAAAACTAGATTTTGACCCGCACACCCGTGCGGGTGTATATTTTTATAAAATATGTTATTTTTCATGTCAATATTAGAATTGAGCAAAAATCCGAATCCAAAAAATCGATCTGATCCCGATCCAAAAAAAGTTCCAAACCCGGATCAAAATTGATTTAATATCAAAATTTTGGTATTTAGAGAATTAAAACCAAATATGATCTAATACCAAAGTATTTTCAGATACCTGAATGTATTCGAAATAGATTTATATACTGATATATATATTATTTTTTAGATTTAATGTATATAAAAACATTCAGAATATATATAGTCCTTATAAGTTGGTTTAAATAATTGAAAATATTTACAAATAGTCAAATGTAAATATCTAAAAAGTTAAAGTATACTCAAATCACCAAAAATATTTAAAATAATTATTGATTGCCTATCCAAATATTTAAATGAAACTAATTTATATGTTAAGTTCATGTATTCTGATAAATGTTATTCAAATTTATATGTAATATATTATTTTGTTTATATATTTTGAGAAATTTAAAATATATAATAAATTTTAAAATAACTTAAATGAGTTATCCGAACCCGAACAAACACGCAAAGATCAAAATCATATAAACAATCAACGTTGCCGTATATAATTTTATTTTTAGTTTAATCTGAAAATAAAAGACTGTCAATATGATTTGTTGTTTTTATTTTGTGGTTATCTGGAACTGGCTCATTCCAGAAAAAAAGTTATCTAGAGCTGATTAATTAATAAAAAGTTCATGTTACACCTAGAATAAGGATTTCGTACAAACACTTATAAACGTAGATGAGTTTTAAAGCAAGGTGATATTACCCTAATCCTAAACATGAAATTATTTTCACAAAAATGAAAATCCCGATAGCATATCTGACCCTGATTATAACAAAGTGATATATTTCCAATTTCCTAATTCTGGCGTATTTGCTATGTGAATAAGAAAAAACAATGTGACTAAAAGAATGATAAACAAAGCTTCAGTATGTTGCTAGAGTATATAGACGGCTCTTAGAATCTATCTTATTAAAACAGAAACATTCGGTTGGACCTAACATTTATTTTGTAAGTTTTTAAATTAAATACACCTTTATACTTTATAGTTAAACATACATTAAATCACTAATGTTCCTTTCTTTATACTACTATCTATGTTTCCAAACAATATATTTATTTCTTTATACTACTATCAACGTTTCCAAACAATATATTTATTTCTTTATACTACTATCAATGTTTCCAAACAATATATTTTTTGTACTACTATCAATGTTTCCAAATAATACAATAATTAATCTTAATTATTTTATATCTATCATTTTCTCTTTAAAATTTTGTAGAAACGTCATAATTTCATAAATTGCAAAATAGTGAACTTTAAAATTTCGATTATAAGACTACAAATTATGAAACTATTACAATTTAAATCCAATTAGATTACATATCGGTCATCCATCAGTTCAATCGGTTAGTCTCGGGTTTTAGTGATTTTTTAATATGAATATTCTAAAAACATAAATTGAATTGTCAGATCTCCGGATTAACCGGTATAATCACAATCGGGTTGAATTTAAAAATACTGATTTAAATGCAAAAATATTTTAAATACACACTCTTTAAAAATTACCAAAATATTTATTAAATTATTAGTGAAATTTTTCATGTTAAAATATCCCGCGCTTCAAAAGCGCGGGTCAAAATCTAGTCTATATTATTAAAGTTGAAGTACAAAACAGAGTTGTTTGGAAACATGTATAGAAATTAAAAAAAAAGTGTTTGGTAACATAGATAGCCTGTAATTAATACTATTACTCTTTTTTGTTAAGAATATGCACGCCATAAATTTACTAACAAGCTAATCTAATTAAATTCTTACGTATACAAAAATTGACTCTGATACCTCACTCTACTTGGTCGTCTTAAAATTAAAAAAAAAACAGAATTTCATAACATGATAGCCAAAAGACAGAGCTTAAACAATCGTGTTTGTCATCAGAGTACTGTTTCAAATACTTTGGTTTGTGTTTTATATATGATGTATAAGTGCTTGAATAATCCTGCTTGATCACGAAAATGCCATGTCAATCCGAAATAATTAAAGATGAACCAATTTGATAATCAGAGTGCATCAACAAACATCTCTGCTCCGCAAATGTGTAATTAATAATCCAGATAAAAATCTATAATTGTTCAGATGATGTTTACACCAAATTATCAATTGATTATAGTGAAGTTTTATCAACACCATTAAAACATGATCATTCCTAAATTATACCCTTAATGAATATTTTAAGTTTTCCAAAATACCCTTATTTTTACAAAGGATTAATAAAATTCATTAATGGCATTTGAGTCTTTTAGTTTTGGGCCTGCAGAAATATATTTTAATGGATCAACAAAAATGGGTTTACACATATTTATAAAATATGTTACTTTTATTTAATATAAATATTTTATGTTCAAATATTAGACATATATATTCTGAAACTAAATGAATAAAAAAACATAATGACACTATAATGTTATTTTCTTAAATCTATGAATCATAAATTTAATTTTAAATCTAAAATAAAAAATAGAAAAATACAAACTTATAATAGGTCATTAATAACAAAAATAAACTAATATTGTCATATTAATAAGTTTTTATATTATCTTTTTTATTTGGATGACATAATAAAAATATCATCAAAGTTTAAAGACCACAAATTTATGTATTATTAAAAAGTATATGATTAATTTAATAAAAAAAACAAAATACTATAAGATATTTTATGTTTTATTTGATCATTTGGTATTAGATCACAGGTTAATAATGAATTTTTGGGTTTTACCGGGTTTTATCGGATTTTTAATTAACGATTTTTTCATTAAATCCGAACTAGATTATATACATGGTACGGGTCTTCCAGTTCAACAGATCTAGGTCGAATATGAAAACACTTCTTAAAACTCAACATTATTTTCAAAAAAAACTTTTAAATTATATGTTCTTTAATAAAAAATTATAAATTCATTCGAATCACTCTTGACCAAATATTTGTTTTATTTATTTTTATTTTGAAGAGAAAAAACAAATAATAAAAATATAAAAATTCAATTGTTATGATTTGAAACAAAAATAATAGTAATTTGTAAATTAATTTTCGGTTAATAAGTGAAAACAACCCGCGCTTTTTAGCAATATTTTATATAATTATAAATCTTTAAAATTATATAATAGACCAAGTAGAATTTCGGATAAAACATTGTTTAATTTATTACAAACACAAAACGGTTGTATGACGCATTTTAAATTTCGCCATACTGTACACACTATTACAAACCCGCATAATTGAAATTTGATCATGTTACGGTTTATATAATTAAAACGAATAATAGTTAATCTTTATACTGAAAAACAACAAAAAGAAAACCCCGTCCTTTCAAGGGCGGGTCAAAATCTAGTTATGTTTATAGACAAATTGCAAATATGTCATTCCTATACATATATTCCTTACCTATTTGATGAGTGAGTTTCTTTTTCTCAATCATTTGATGAGTGTTTATCTTCTTGTTTCTTATCTAGAAAAATATCTTCAATTTGACTAGGAACATTAGATTTTCTGCAAAAACTACAACTCTACTTTTTATTAGGCCTACTTTTTATCAGTGAAAATATATACTTATTCTGTTTTACAAAAAATGCCAATGTGATATATTTCACAAAACTTAAAAAATGATAAAATATAGTAATATATTTGTATCCAGTGATTAATTAAATAAATGATAATAATTTATATAAATTTTTATCAATTATTTAATAGGAAAAAATGTAGAATAACATTCTTTTTTTTTAAATATATGAATGCCAATTTACAAAAAAACACTATTTTTAAAACAAAAAATAATAATTTCAAAATGACATTGACAAAATATAAAGAATAACTTTATCTAATCCTCAAAACGCTGCGTTTTACATTCCGATACGGTGAGGGTTTTTCTCCATCTTCATTCTTCATCCTCTCGACACCTGAGAGAAACTCTAAAACCCTAATTGTTCAGAAATCAACCTCCATAGACACCAAATGTCATCGTATTCGAGAGCCCTCAAGTACATTTTCGGGTTAAGATCCGATCCAATTTTCTCTTCGAATTCTCTCTACTTCTCCGGCGGTCCTCCGATCCCGTCTCAGCACCGATCAATCACCTCCACAGCGACGCGTCACGGATGGATGGATTCGATCAAAGGCGTCTTTACAGGAAACAAGGATACTCCCGTGGAACAATCCAATCTACCCGTTGAAGACTTCACTCTTCTCCGTAAGTTAGTTATTACATTTTGAGTTAAAACTGATTGTACTCATCAAAGGTTGTCTCTTTTGGATGCAAAAGATAATCAAAGGTTGTCTCTTTCGATGCAAAAAAATGATTCTAAGATTCGCCAATGAATCGAAGAATGCTAAAGTTATTACATTTTCTCTAAAAGTTGGAACTGTGTGTTGGTTTGAGTATGGACTCATATCAAAGGTTGTCTCTTTGGATACAAAACTGATTCTAGGGTTCGCCGATGAACTGAAGAATGCTAAGAGGTTAGGGAAGTTCAAGCAGTACATTGTGGGTCGAAGCAGTGAGGCCACTTTTGCAGATGCGTTCGAGAAACAAGAAACCATTATGAGGTACCTTGGAGCTCGTGATGCTACAGGAGAGGTTGGTTTCTTTCTTTCTTTCTTTTAACATCAAATGTCCTTTACAAAAAGGCAAAAAGATCATCTTTTTAGTCGAGTCTATTGACTCTGGCAACTAGGTTTTCTCTTGATGTGTAGAATCTGCAACCGAGTCACAAGCAAGATGCGGCTAAGCATTGTAACTGCACCATAGCGGATGTGGAGAATACCCTGTCTAAGTTTACTTGGGCTAGGCAAGCTCACAAGAAGATGACGGAGTTGAAAGATGGAGGCAAACCATTACCAAAGAATATGGGAGAGGTACTTTTTTAGCTCCATACCCTTTTTTATAATAAGAGTTGGTTTGCTTTGTTGTAGCTTGGTTGTTTTGCATGATCTGTTGGATTTGATGTTCATTGGTTAGAAACTGGAGTATCTTCTTGCATTATCTCGGTTGTTAAGATATTCGTTTACAATCAGACAGATCATTGTTTGGTTAAATATGCTGTTTACCTTTCTGTTACACCTATTTAGCTGATACTGAATTTGATATCTTGGGTATATTGAAGCTGCAAAAAATGATGGGGTCAACCCCAATGGATATGGCGAGATCAAACTTAGCCAAGAGTGGGCAGATCAGCAGGAATGCACTTTGTCCCTGTGGTTCCAAAAAGAGATATAAAAGGTAAACAATTTTGAAGGAGCTTTCCCCTTTTTCTTTTCCAATACGCAAAAAAACTGTTAATGAAGAGCTGCATAATTAGCACCTAAATGCAATTCATCATCTTGCTTTTCTTTCTTCTTCCTTGAAGATGCTGCGGAAAGGATTGAGGAAGCAGTAAGTTGAACTCAAAACATCCAGAGATCGAGTTTGATCGATCATCTATTGGAGTTTGTTTGTTTGATTAAGCCACAGAATCTTTATGAGTTTTTTACTTTTAGCTCTTTCTTGACTTCATTTGCTTGTTATGGTGTTTACAGCTTCTGCTGTTAATTGGATTCTAGACCATTCTTAGTGTTGTATGCAGACTTATTTATTTTTGTTTCGGAGCCTAAATAAAATCTACAAATACAGTTTCTGTGTTCTTTTTTTTGTTGCTTTAGTGACTGTTTATCTCTAAAGCTACCTTATTTATTATCCTAATTGTTGAAAATTCAGTAGTCATTTAGATGAAAAAAAGAGAACAAATGCATACAAATGAGAAGAATAGAAGGGTTGGATTCAATGGTCATCATCAAGCCCTTTTCTTGATCTTTGCCACAAAGCTGTGACTCTTTATGTTTAGCTTCCTCAGCTCCATTGAGTCCTCTAATTTCTACGGCATTTCACTTTCGCTTGCATTAGATCTTATTGACAGTGAGAGTGGTGAGAGCGTCCCATCAACAGCGTCTTGTGTATGAGTTTGAAGAGGAAACTTTAATTTCATAGCAGCGAAAATTTCGCAGGAACGATCAGTTCGTTAAGGCAGAAATGGCGCGTGGCTTTCAACGGTCTGACTAGAGAAGGGTTTCTTCTACTTATTTATTTATACTTTGTCTCCCCAATATTAAACTATATTTACGAAAACTGCCTTTAAGTTATTTATTTCTACATTCCTTCCCCAGTATTTATTTTATTGATTACACTCAAAACACTTTTTGTCTTTCCTTTACATTGAGAGTCACTTCTCACATGTGAGATACTTTTTGGTGGAACCTACAAGTGTTTTTGACAAATTTATCCTTTGTGAGAAACAAATTGTGGACGACTAATTATGGATGACCAACTAGTGATGCATGATGATTTACTTCCACTATTACAAATGTGAAACTTTTTTAAAAAAAATTGATATGATATCATTAACACCATGTGGACACTAATTTAAATGAGTGATGCAGTCCACAAAACTTGCAACCACAATGCTTCGGTACACAATAATACGAGTCTTTGCGAAGATTAAGTATGGACATGGACTAAGGCTCATGTGGATGGGTGTAACTAAGGCTTAAGAACATTATACATGAAGCTTGGTAACTGTCAAAGAGGTTAATGATTTGAACAGAAAAGACAAACAAGAACGTGAAGATTCACCTAAAAACAAACAAATGAAAACAGCACAAGAGCAAACATTTGTCGGGAGATTGTAGAATAAAGACAAAATTTACATGAGAGAAACTGAGATGATAATATTTGGCTAATCATCTGTATACCACCTTACTCTGCTCCTCCTCTGTTTCTCGTTCTAGCTCTGTACACAAAAACCACATCACAGAACCAAATCTTAGCTAAAAAACAGGAATCAAAACACAAAGGACAAAACGAAGGATTCTATTTTCCATAATTATCCACTGTCAGAAAGTTTATATGCACAATTAAGCTAAAATCTTGAAATCCACAAGAGCCACCCAACGAAATGAAACTAACATATACAAAAAGCTCCAAACTTTACCCAGAGTATCGTACGGGGACTTCTCGTCGCTCTAATTCGATGAGATGCCCTGACGAGATTCTTCCTCTGACTCACACCAAACCAAAAGTTCAAATCTTTAGACGTGATCCATGATGAAGATGGAAACGAATTCAGTACCCGATTTCTAAATCTGACGTTTTGAATCATAACCCTAACCTTTGAAGAAACGAAAATGGCGTTTGACTTGATTTCATGTGTAAGTGTGTCGGAATGCTTCATAGAGACGATTTAATTCGGCTTGAGACATGTGTTTTCGACGACAAACGCCTTCTCTAGATATTTTCGGGAATTTGAGATTTAAAATTAAAGCATAGAGAGAGAGTAGCACACGAGATGATGAAAGTATGGATGCATATTGGATTAGCACACGAGATGATGAATAGAATCGAAGGAATGTTGTTCAATCGAGTGAGATGAAATTGGAGATTTCTGGGTTTTTTTACGGCGTCTGAAGGTTTCGAAGGAAAAAGGAAGATGATTCAGTTGGGCTTTGTTTTGTTAAGGGGTATTAGAGTCTTTTTGATATGATAATGTGTGTCTCGAGCCCAATGTGGCTTAGAATGAAATAGGAAAGTGGAAAAGTGTGTCTGGATGTAATAATTTCTTTTATTATCTATTGTACCTGTAACTTTTGTATGATTAATATTCGCCTCACTGTATCCGACTTGGTCGTTAGCGTCTTAGCGAGGACGATCATACGTATTCGCCAAACAAATCTCGAACCGTTTGTCCTTTTTCTGGAATTAGGATTCCATACAATCGAGCCAGATGCGAATTCTCGGCGAGATCGCGGAGTCGCCTTTCGTGCCTTCACGGCTAAGCCCTAATCCGACGGCCGCCGCCGGAGGTTTTATCGGCGGATGGGTCGGAAAGTGCCATGGGTTTCTCCACAACACGGTACTAGTCATCGCAGCTATTCTATTCGTCGGTTACTTAGCGTACGAGGCGAAGAAGAGTTTGTCGAAGCTCTCGAATCGGAGATCTTATATTATGATCGCTTATTACGGATGCCTTTGGCTTGTCAGCTTGCTCAATCTTGCTTGGTGTTGCCTTCAGGTTTGTTTAGGGTTATGTTACTTCTCAAAGATCAGAACTTTATATTGAAGAAACTGTTTTTTTTAGGATCAGTAAAGGTACAAACTTTAAGGTGTAGTGGTTAATTGGTTGTGTTAAGATGCTACCTAAGATGAAATGGTTTAGTCATACTATGTTCCCCTTCAGGTTCGTTGTTGTTTTTAATCATATACTATGTTGTTCTAGAGTTATGTTACATCTTAAAGATCAGAACTTCACATTGAAGAAACTGTTTTCTTTTAGGATCAGTAAAGGTACAAACTTTTTGAAAAGCTTCTGGATTTGTTGTAAGCTGTATTGTTAACTAATTGGGTATGCAAAGATGCTTTTACTTGGTTTAGTCTGTTCATGTACTTACTTTAGATTAGATTTCGTGTGTTAACAAGTTGCTCTGTTTTTTTTTCGATTTTTTAAGTTTTTTTACTTGATCTTATTGTTTAGGCATGGGAATGCACACCTGGGAAAGAAGGGATTTGGAATGTATTGACTCTGTTCACAACATCTGGAATGTTGTTTCTGGAAGTAAGCTTGGTAGCCTTTCTCTTCCAAGGAAACTATGCAAGTGGCTCTGAAGCACTGACACGGACTTTCCTCATCTCTGGGCTTGTTATAGGTCTTGATTTGCTTCTCAAGGTAAACCATTCTCTTCATAACTCTGAGATGTTACTTTGTAGATCATGTCTCTTCTGTAGACTGTAGTTGATGAGATATATGCGAACTTTCACTGTCTGGTTAATCCGTTAGAGCTTTCGTTATTCGTTTCAGGCGATCTATCTCTTTGGATTTGGGGTACAGTTGTTTATTGACAACAATGAACATATACAAAAGGTCAAATGGGGATTATGGGTCATCCACAAGCTCTTGCTTGCGGCCATTTATGGGATGATATTCTTCATGTACAACTCTAAGTGGAGAGAAAGATTACCAGGTAAAAATCACATCGACCACTCCTTATGGGTTGCTTAGTTGTTCTTTGGTTTCTGTCACTCATCCTATCAGTTTTGTTTTTTTTTTTCTTTTCGTTTTGACAGCAAGACCTGCTTTCTATAAGTACATAACTTGCATGCTCGCCCTAAATGGACTCTCCCTATTTGCTTGTACTCTTGCGGCAAACGGCGCTCACTTTGGATTGTGGTAAAAACCCTTAAACCTAGAAGCCTCAAGGTGAAAAAGAGTTTTGCTTTGTTTCTTAACGTAAAAGAATAAAATGCTTTGCAGGTTGTATGGGATCACAAGTGTTTGTTACCACGCCTTCTACCTTCCTCTCTTGTATGTTACTTTCCTTGCAGACTTTTTCCAGGTAACTCCCTCTCTTCTTCATCGTTACCATCACCTTAACACCCCCCACGGCCATACGATTGTTGCATGATCAAATGATTTGGTGCTGAAGTTAACTTTGGTTTTGATGCAGGAGGAAGATCTGAACTTGGAGAACGTCTACTATTCAGAGATGAAAGATGCTGGATTCTTTGATGCTGATTGGGAATAATTAAGAACCTGTAGATACAAGGTGGAATAGAAATGCTTATAAATCAAGCTATTGTCACTCACTTCCTTTAGGGCCTACGCTTCTTGTGCATGTGTAAAGACTCCTTGTACATTATATGATATAACAGTTTGCTTAATTCAGAAAGGGAAAAAAAAAGAAAAAACTTTCATATGTAAATGAGATTTTCATTCAATGTTATTCTGAAATTTCCAAACACCAAAAGTTTCAGGAGAAGAATAGCAATGCGTGGATACAGACACTACTAAAACAACTAGGACAAGGACAAAGTAGAAGATTCTTGAGACATTAAAAGAAAACGACAGAAAAAATATGAAGACAACAAACACAAAGCCTTATGGTTTTAACTTTCATTGAGAGGTGGCTATTATACTAAATTACTTCTTCAGTCCCACGAGCTCTTCAATGAGTTCAGCAGCTTGCTCCACAGTTGCAATCTTCTGTGCTTTCTCTTCCGCCATTTCGATATCAAACGCTTCCTCTAAACCCATCACTATCTCAACCTGCATGCAGAACAGTCGGTTAATCAGTATTAAAGAAAACTCTACAAGTTATTTATTCACACAGAGAATGATTGTATGAGTTTACCGTGTCGAGAGAATCTGCTCCAAGATCAGCAAACTTGGTTTCCGCAACGACTTTTTGATCTTCTTTGAGTGATAGTTGCTTCTTGACAATCTCAGACACTTTCGCTACTGTCTCTGGTTTGGCCTAATAAACCAAAATATCCTTTTAAGAATACAAGAAAATGAGAAAGAATCCGAACAGGGGTGTGTACAAGAGAACATACTGCGCAAGAGACTGAGAGGCGAGTGGGGATTGAACGACGTGGGTTGAAGGAGAGATTAGTTCTTACCAAAGCAGGCTTCTGGAAACTAATCCTTGATGGTGTTGCCTGTTGTTCATCACCACAACAACAAAAAAAAACATTTACATATCAAAACACAACTCAATGGACTATTGTTCTGTTTTAGTATTCATAGCCAAATCTCGGAAGATGTGATTCAAATAAATGAAGGCAGATCGAAAAATTTTACAGCCTCAAATGAACACAAGTTGTCTGAAATGTAACAGATTAACAAATAAAAGGAGATTCATAAAGCTAACATATTTTAATCCTAGATATAATCAACAAACAGCAAATATATAGAATCGGATGCGAAATGATCTAAAAACGTAACGATCAGAGCGATCTGGTAAATAAAGTGACGATTTTTTAGAAGAACAAGAAGATGTTATTACCAGAGAAGTGGCTTGCATGGAGACCGAGGCGCTGAAAGTGGTCGCCATTGTCGTTGTTCACGAGAGAGATCTGCTCGAGAGAGAGATGGGAAAGATGGCGGAGTGTACAAAGAGCGTGTTGTCCCGAGGTAGCTGGCTTACATTTATAGCCTTGACGCACTAGGAACGACTTCGTAAGGTGATAATGTGGGCCTTGTTAGGCCTGTTAAATCCTTAAACCATGCAAGTATTCAGCCTCATCAATACTCAATGAACCGGACTATATAATGCAACTGAATTTCAGCCTATCAATTTAATTGGCCCGTATAAAACTATTTAAGCGACGATAATGATTTATATGGGCCCAAGTTAGTCCTATCTTTAGTCTCCTTCGCTTCTGTGTGTTTCAAGGTACCCATTACGACTGTTCACTCGCTGATTTGCCTTAATTTTCTCGGTAGAAAGCTATTTGGTTTGATTTGATAGGTTTATCTAATGAATTTTGCTAGATTTGAAGCTGATTCGTATCGATTTAAGGTTTAATCTTCATGAGTTTTGTGATTTGATAATTTTTTTTTAAATTTTTGTTTGCAGGAAGTAATATAATATCAAATGGGTAGCGAACGTGATTCGGTAGAAGATAAAGCTGCTGCTCGTAAAGAGGCACTTAGAGCTCTAAGGGCAGCTCAGGAGCTTTCTGAGAGCAAGGAAGAGGAGGAAGATGTTGCTGGAGACGAAGAGTGAGTATGCTTTGTTTGTTCTTTGGCATCAATCATTGATATTTAGGAAAGGAACGATCTGATTAGCATGTTGTGGTTCTTGTTGTGTGTTTGGATAGAGCTAAAGGAGCTTATCTATTGCTTTGAGATTGCCTTCTCGTGTATACTGTGCTTAGGTGATTGGTTTCGTTGCTAGACTGTTTTTTTTATTTTTTTTTGCTAAAATGTGCTTATTGCTTCTTGGATTTTGACAGTGGTCCAGCGATGAAGTTTAGAAATTATGTTCCTCAAGATAAGGAGCTTCAGGATGGTAAAGTTGCACCACCGGAGCTACCCAAGTTCGAAGATCCAATCACTGCTCTCCCACCTTCAGTGGAGAAGAAAGAGGTTTGTGATTGCTTTACTTTTTTAGTTACTTGGAATCGTTACTTGTGAGTCCGCTTAACTTACGTTGGATATTTATCAATAATAGGACGCGTTTGTAAACATTGCTCCAAAGAAACCCAACTGGGACCTCCGAAGAGATGTCCAAAAGAAGCTTGATGAGCTTGAAAGGCGGACTCAAAGGGCATATAAACTCATGGGTACGTGTGGCAACTTCATCTACATGCTTACTTGATCTCATTCAGAGAAGTTTACTTTAAGTAGAGCAATGCATAATGAATATATGTAGTAGTACTAGGAACATTCAGTTTTATTCACACTGATCTCTTGAAGGCTATCAATAAAAATAGCCATCTTTGTTATTATTTAGAATTTTATTTTGTATCCTACTCTTTAAAACTCTATCATGGGCACTAACATTCATTTTATTATTGCAGAGGAGCATCGGAAAGAACGTGAAGCTGATGAAGACGTAATAGAGAGTTAAAGACCTGATGATCACCATAAAAGAGCATTGCTACTCATTTTTTGTATATCTGACTATTAAAGCTTCTGTCCGAAGATTGAACTTTAGTTTAAATCGTGTTTAGATCGTAAATGGAGCTGTATTTGGCTGATTCACTTTGGTCCAGTTACTTTTAGTCTATGTTGACCAGTAAATCCCTTTGGTTTAGGCTAAGGTCGGTTTAGTTTACGTCCAACCTAAACATAGTGATTCCTGGAGCCTGTGAATGTTGGATTTTAACTCTTAAAAACAGAGCATTGGTTAAAATTTAGTTTATTGTTTCAGCCACAATTAAAAACATAAGTCAGTTTTTACTCTTTTCTCAAAGCTCAAAATGTACAAATATTAGTAAAGTTTTCAACACCATCTCATCTAAAGTCTTGGGCCTTCTATCGACCGCTCTGCATTCACGTCCAGTTCTCCATGAGTCCGAACTCCAAATAGAAGCATTATTCTCCAGCAGGAAGCTCTGAGTAAACTAAACCAAGATTTATGCTTTCGAGATGAACAAACATTGAAGCTGTAAGGCAATAAAAAGGAAATGGTGATATTCATCACCAACATAGTGTATGTTCCTACCGTTGTTGCAATATATTAAAAAAAAATAGCAATCTACAAAGGCTTCTGTATCAGGAAGAACATATGAAAATATCTACCAAGGTTTTTCTAATGTCAATTCTCTCTATCTTCTTTCTGACTAAAATCAAATCATCTTCTCAAAGTTAAGAACCATCACGTCGATGAATATTGGTGTTTCACAAATTTCAACTTGACAAACACATTCACATAATGCATTCTTTCATGAGTTTTTCACCTTTTCGAGTAATTTACCTCATAAGTTATCTAGCTATAGCCACCCTGTAGTTGAGGATTAGATCCTCAGGTTTCTTCCATATAAACGTCCGCACAGTTGCCAAACTCCACTCTGGAGATAAGACCTGATGTAATCACAGAAAAAACAACCTTGTTCAACCACAACTGCAAACGTTTAGTTAGACCAGTAACGAGCCAATTTTACCTGGTTATTACATAAGATCTCAATGGAAGGTCTGAGTTTCTGCCAAGGCTTTGATCCAGACGTTAGCAATCCATTTCCTGCAAACAGTTGCTGTGGTCCTCCTGAAACACTTGCTCCATCAACAGCTAAACTATCCAACGGACTGTCAAGGACCATCTTTTCCACAACGTAATTGGTAACCTGCAGTTGCCCAAAAAGAAGCCACTAAATAACAGAAAGTGCAAGCATAACTTGTAGGTTTTAATTTACGGATAATTTCACCTTGTGAACTCTTAAGATCCGGGGTGCACTAAGTTTCCCTAGTGTGACCACCTGCACATTTGAGCCTTCACATGGATGCAGAAAGAAGCTTAATCTGAAAATTTAAAAGACCTTTCAATGTAAGATACGGTGTGCTTTATCTATTTATAACATTAGTGAGTAAAATTCTAAAAGTCCTAACTAATTTTTTTATTAGAGAACAAGATGGTGGCGTGTACTTTGTATTTTCTCTAGGTGGAAGACGATTGTTCAAGATAGCGTCCAGGGACCACAAGGGGAAGTCCTTCTCATCTTCAGTTCCAGTAAACTCAGTTATCTTCTTTCTCCATGGACCTCCTTGAGAACCCTCAGTGATGATGGACGGAGGGGAGACAGAAGGAAACTCAAATGGAGGATACACCGGATCATTTGCAGCACTGTTGTCTTCACTTTTGGAAGCAATCAGATTCTTTTTGGTATCTTTTACGGATAGAATATCTCCAGAGGCAAGAACTTGGGGTTTTGGTTTGTGCTTCTTCTTTGCCAGCCAATGACCCAGCAAGCCTTTCAGTGTTTCACGACCTAGATTAATCTACAAATCACACAATCGAATGACAAAAGATTCATTAACGCTGTGTAACAGTAAGATCAAAGTCTTAGGTTAACTTCAACATAAGTAAAGATGCAGGAGTTTTATCAACCTTATCATCTTCAGGTCGCCCAGAAATTTTGAGGTCTGCTGAATACATCTCAGCAGAGAAGCATTGTGGAGTCTCCAAATGTAAGGACAAGCATCCAAGTCGTGTATCCACAGTAAACCACGATGGAATGCTTACCTGAAAACATATCATAAAGGTACACAAATCTGCTAGTCCTTACTAAAGAAAAAGTATCATAATCCTTGAAAATGTATCAAAGCGACTTACCATTTCAGAAAGTTCTTCTTTCTTCTCTTCAAACGATATCTGCAAACATGGGAACAGATGATTTCAGGATTACAAAAGCGTGTACATATAATCTATCAGAAACTCAAATAAGAAGACTAAGTTTCACAGAGACCTTCCCATAGTCCTCTACCACAACACCCTTAGTTATATCCCATAGTTTCACTGAGTCACCTGCGTCCTGCAAAAGAAAAAAAAAACAGCAGATATAATCGACCCTTCCATTAGTCTATCAACGATGGTCTTACCAAAGCATTCAGAAAAGTTTATTTCACCTTGGTTAAGATTTGCCTTTTATTATTCAAAATTTCATGCTGCACAATCGGCTGGCTTCCTGGAATAGTCATTAAAGGCTCCTTGTAGGCAGGGGGCTGCAGACAAGCCAAAAATTAGACACGTTGACTCGAAAAGGTTAAACGGAAGCATTTCAAGGAAGAAACTATATATTTTATTACCGGATTTAGTCCTTCCAAGGACACTCTCGCCCTATTGAAAGACAAATTCCCAGCCAAGAACGAGCCACCTCGTTGAAAGACCTTTTGAGGACTCTGTACTTCGGCGGGCCATCTCTCTACAGAGGAGTCTATTGTTGCAATCCATATACTATCATCTTGCAACGCTAATTGCTGAATCGGATGTTCTTTATTACACATCAAAACGCTTTCTCTTGTTGCCAAGTCTGTCAAGTATAACTGACAGAAACAAAAACCACATAAATGAAACTGAAGAAAGGAAGTTATACTTTGGAGGAAATTTTTGCAGTCTACTCACAGATTGGTCTCTTCCACCGCTATAAACATGAGTAAATGATGGGGTGCATGCAAGCGCCCAAACAGAATCTGTATGCACCGCATAGGTATGAAGACATCGCTGCTGACCTAGATCCCAAAGTCTAAAAATAAATGATGAACCAGTTAGAAGAAATGAAATGATAACTACAGCTGCAGCCACAGGGCTCATAGTTATGAAGAAATTAAAGAGATAAAGACCTTATCATAGAATCAGAGGACCCAGACAAGCAAAACCTGAAGTATCAAGGTGAGAAACACAAGGGAAATATATCAGACAGAGAAGAAAATAGACACTTGAAAGGACCCAAAAGAAACCATAGCTGGAGTGAACATTTATATAAAAAAAAAAACAGGAAAACTCACCTGCCAGTTGAGTCTAGAAGCAGCACTCTGACATTATCTGTGTGCCCCCTCAGCTTCATAGTTTTTGAACCAGTTCTAGGGTCCCAGACACGCAAAACCTGCAATAAACAGAAAGAACAGAGTAGTATTCAGAAAACATAAACCAAAATATTGTCTGTGTTCTTGTTATTATCAGGTATGTTCCTTGCAGCCTAAATTGTTTGAGTACCTTCTCTGTTCCACCAGAGACGAGCATCGTCCCTGCATCATTCATCGCCAAAGCATAGACGGACTCCTTATGGCCTTTGGCAATTGTTGGTGTGTACCCATCGGATGGTGATGACTGCACAGAGATATTGTTGCTCGAACCAACGTTTCTTAAACTTGCAACGGGCTGAGAGTTCCCAACGCCATTTGCACCGTTTGAAGAACTATCTTCCATTGCATCATTAGGTTTCGTAACTGGTGATAAAGCAGCTTCGATATCCCATATGAAAACCTCCCCGCCAAGGCCACCAGATGCAACAACATTGCTCTAACAGTTACGACATCAAGAAAGTATCAGAATGTGGTAACGAGAAGTTCATATATCATACAAAATGCGCACCAGGTGCAACAATACATTTAAAAAGGCATGGAAGAATGAAAATTACATTTTTTGCCGCAACTGCCAGACAAGTAACATAGTCCGAGTGCTGACGGAGAGTCCTCGTACAGACTCCATCTGATAAGCTGTCCCATGTCTGGAGTGTGACAGAAAAATTAAGCCGCATTTAGAACCCGATTTGGTGGTATAAAAATAACATTGCAAAAAGAAGGATATCTACTGCTAGCAACTGTAACAAATTCAACAAACCTTGACGGTAGTGTCTGAAGAACAAGAAACAAGAGTGCTTTCACCAGCCAAAGCAGCGTCATTCACCTGAACAATCAACAAGTGAGATTTAAAAATGATAAAATGTACAACAGCACAAGATTCGCCTCAGGGAAACACATGATCCTAATTACTAATAATTCCAATACAGTTAAGACTTTGAGTGTCAGAAAAAAAAAGAGTTCATACCCAATCAACATGAGACTCAAAAGTAGCTGAGCAAAAGGACGAATCCTCATCAAAAGCCCATCTCTTGAGTGTACCATCACGACTCCCAGTGAAGAGGTAGCTCTGATCACTGGAAACAGACGACTTCAACACATCCAAGCAATTTACGCCAGCACAGTGCTGCTGCAGTGTGAAAAATTAAGAGAACATAACACACTGGTTGAGTAGTTGAGAGAATAGATATCAAAGGAAAGGTAACACAAGCATAGCAGCTATAGATATATATTAGTGTCAAAACAAGCTTTGACCTTTGAGTCGTTAGCATCATTTAAGACATAGGTAAGCTTTTTCTCTTTGCGAGTGCGGACAGAACCGCCATTACTCCCAGAACTTGCAACCCGGTGCATCCTGAGAAAGGAAAAGGAGACAAAGAAAAAAACAGGACGCAAGTGACTAAACAACCTACTTTTCAAACAAACTAGTGTTATGATCAGCAGCGCTGTTCCAATTATCCAATCCGAAAACGAGCCCAAATATTGCTAAGTCAATTTTGATCAATTACTATGCAATTTCACACCTTTTATATCGATAAAACAATCTAAATACCTTTATATGAACTTCCGATGTAATCGATGATGATTCACTACGAGACTCAGACACACTTTTCAAACCCTAGAATCGATCTTTCTTTCGCGCGGGAAGGAATCGAGATTTGGGGGAATCAGATTGATCTGAAAACCTCGAAAGTTTGCATAATTTGGGGGAAAAACAAAAATGAAAGAGTCTATACAGAGAGCAGCCTGTCTGTTGCAAGGCGATTGGCGGCGAGTCGGAGATTTTTTTTTTTTTTTTAATCGGAAGAGACGATATGATGAACACAAACTCTTTCAAGGCTAACTTGACTTACTTGAAATATTATTATTGTTTTTATTTATTTAAGGATAAGCTTTATATCAATTCCTTTTTTAATGTGTTACATTACATATACTGATACATATCGTTTAAGGTGTTACTGTTTTCCTATTGGTCGGATGACTTTGTTATTTAACTTCTCAAAATCATAGACAGGTAATTACAATTTACAAGACAACCAAATCCAAGTATAGGGAAAAACACATACAAAAAAATTATGTAAACTAAGGTGTAATAAAACCACGAATTATCAAATTTATAAATATTGTTTTACAAAGAAAAAACAATACTTTTTACACTTGATTCAGGATTTCATTATAAATATTATTTTTTGGCATCAAATATTCTTTATATATAGATATATACGTATAAGATATCATTCAATAGTTTAAACTTTAAAGCATCTTTATCTAAAATATTTCTAATATAAAAGTAATATATAAAATAAAATTGATAATTAAATACTGAATGATCCAATTATTCCAATACCATTTTGGAATATTATTTATTGATAAAAAAAAGAAAGAAATTTACAGCTTTCAAGATCAGTAATTACGATCTTAATCAATAAAAAGATTAAATCACTATATTACTAATTATAGTAAGTATCTCTCTCTAATAAAAGTGACAAACCGTCCACTAGTTTCCTTAACGACACAGATCTCTCTCATCTCATCAATCATCATCATCAATGATGTTTCTCTCCTCGCCGACGATGCAGAAAGGAATATTCGTGAGCGTTCCGGTACTCGTCCTCTCCGTTTCCTTCGCAGCTGCCGTCTTCTTCCTCCTCTCCTCCTCCTCCTGCTCATGTCCTTCTTCTCCGAACATAGCTTCCCTCGGAGGAAGCGTTAGTGACGTGAGATTAGAGGAGAGGATATCGACGACGCGAGAGGATATAGAGTGGGTTAGAGATCTGATTAGATCGAATGGTTTGCATATGCAGAAGAATGAGCTTAGGAAAGGCATCAATCCTCGCACTAGAGATCAACAACTCGCAGATCTAAGACAGTAAGCGCTACAGATTGATGTTAGCTTAGTGAACAAGTTTGTACGTGAAATTCACTAGCTATGCCTATGCCTATGTGTGTTTATGGTCTCTTTAAGTGATTGGAAAGTGAACATTTGATTGGATCCAACAAGCTCCGGGTCTGTGTCTTTGAGATTCAGCTGTTGATTGTTTCTTGTGTAGATTGGTTTTTAACCAAAGTGTAGGGCTTTTGATGAGATCTTATCATGTTCTGCTCTTGTTTCTTAGTTCTTAGCTGTCACCGTCTTTGCAGAGCTAAATCTATTGGTAAAGTTATGATCTTTCATTCCATTGCTCTGTTTCTAGAATATGAAAAGACTTGAGCTTTCTCTCTGTGTAGATTGGGGTTTTCACCAAAGTGTAGGGCTTTTGCGATGAGATCTTCGTCAATGTTCTGCTCTTGTTTCTTTGTTCTAAGTTGTCACTGTCTTTGCAGAACTAATCTAGTGGACCGTGAATCCGTTGCTCTGTTTCTAGGATATGAAAAGACTTGAGATTTCTCTGTGTGTAGATTGGTGTTTTTACCAAAGTGTAGGGTTTTTGATGAGATCTTCATCATGTTCTGCTCTTGTTTCTTAGTTTTTAAGTTGTCACTGTCTTTGCAGAACTAATCTAGTGGTAAAGTTATGATCTTTCAATTACATTGCTCTGTTTTTAGAATATAAAAAGCTCAAGCTTTCTCTGTGTTTAATCATTCATTACTTATCTGATACCATTAAGAGTTGAATATTCAGGTACAAGGGTATATCTCATTACGAAGGAGACGAAGCAAACAACCACACAGCTCTTCCATGCCCTGGTGAGTTACTAGTCGAGCAGCATCACAGCAACTACGGTGAGCCGTGGGCAGGTGGCCGCGACGTATTCGAGTTCTTGGCTCAATCATCCAATCTCAAACCAAACTCTCGCGTCCTCGAAATCGGATGCGGCACCTTACGAGTCGGTTTGCATTTCATCCGCTATCTCGATCCAAGACACTTCCACTGCCTTGAAAGAGACGAGCTTTCTCTAATGGCTGCTTTGAGATACGAGCTTCCATCACAAGGTCTTCTACACAAACGGCCTCTTATACTCAGAGGAGAAGATATGGAGTTCAGCAAGTTTGGCTCGGATGTAAGCTATGATCTTATATACGCGAGTGCGGTCTTTCTTCACATGCCTGATAAGCTCGTGTGGACTGGACTCGAGAGGCTGGTGGAGAAGTTAAAGCCTTATGAAGGGAGGATCTTTGTGTCGCATAATGTCAAGTTTTGTTCAAGGTTAGGTGGAGACGAGTGTGGAAAGAAGCTAGCGAGTTTGGGGCTTGAGTATCTTGGTAAACAGACACATGATAGCTTGCTGTTTAATCACTACGAGATCTGGTTTGGGTTTAGACGGGTGAAACCATAAAAAAAACAAAAATTTGTCGGAAGTAGTTTAAATATGGGTTTGGTGACACGCCATTGCTCTCCATTATCTGAGGATTGGATCAGAACTTGAAGGAGAGAAACGTCCACAAAAGCTTTGAAGTACACTCACTGGTTTTTTGGTCAGAGAGATACGTGTATTGTGCATGTAATAGCCAAATGATATAAGATACGAGAGTAGATTCATATTATTCTGTAACCAAAAAATATTGTTTTCATATTTCAAGAGTTGTTACCTTTTGTTTGTTTATCGTTAGTTTGACAAAGTCACTAATTCGACAAAAGACTAAAACAAACAGAAATAAAATGGACAAGACTTGGGTTCACCCTCTATGGTGAATCTTTAAATTCACCACCTCCTTAGTAAACAATCAAAATGCCAACTAGATTAATGATTAAAAGATATTAAATAATTTTTTCAAAACCAAAAAAAAAAATAGTGTCAATTTTAATAATGCTAATGTCACTATCTAATCCATAAACTTAAACTCTATACCCTAAATCCATATTCTAAACCCTAAATTCTAAATTATAAACCCAAACTCTATACCCTAAACCCAAACCATAAATCATAAACCCAAAAACCTGAACTCTAAACCCAAACCTATACCCTAGACCCAAATCCTAGACTCTAAATCCAAAACATAAATACAAAATCCAAACCCTATACCCTAAATATTTTAGATTAATATTGATGTTGTTCTTTTGAAATTTAAGGTTAAGAATTAAAGTTTGGATTTAGAGTTCATGGTTTGGGTTACAGTCTAGGGTTTGGGTTTAGGGTCTACGGTTTGGGTTTAGGGTTTATGGTTTGGGTTTAGAGTCTAAGATTTGGGTTTAGGGTCTAGGGTTTGAGTTTAGGGTATTGTTTTGGGTTTAGAGTTTAGATTTTTTGGTTTATGATTTATGGTTTGGGTTTAGGGTTTAAGATTTGGGTTTAGGGTATAGTGTTTGGGTTTATAAGTTAAAATTTAGGATTTAGAATTTGGATTTAGGGTATAGAATTTGAGTTCATGGATTAAATAGTGACATTATCATTATTAAATATGATATTATTTATTTTTAAAATTTTTTTGTTATTAATCTAGTTGGCAATTTGGTTGGTTATTAGGAAAGTAGTGAATTTAAAGATTCACCATAAGGGGTGAACCCAAGTCTTGTCCAAATAAAATTAAAAGAATACTAAAATTTCTGAAGACTCATAAGATGCGTGAATCAAGAACCAAAATGTTTGCAACTTGAAGGAAAGAACTAAACAAAGGTGATTGTTTTATTTAAGAAGCTATTATTAAAGCAACAAAAAAATCATATATATAATGCCTCACTTTTCTCTCTTTTCAGGGTGTACACGTCAGATTTTTATAAATGCATGTGGGACCCGCTAATGTTCGGTTTATTTTGGTCGACTGGATTATGAGTTTGGTCTGATTTCTGAGTTTAGGTTTGGTTTGATAAATTAGTGAAACTCTGAGTTTTGTGCTTCACCAGATTAGGGCTTCTATGTTATCCTCCATCCAGAACTGAACCTCGCCGTCTCTGCTTTTCATACTCTCATCTCTTTGCCTCCCCAATCGTTATCTCTTGGCCTTCCCTATGGTTCATTGTATTTGTTTTAATTCTGTCATAATTGTTACCACACTGAATCCATCCAGTATCCATGTCGACGCCTCCATTTCCTTCATCTCAAATCTATATGAGCGGATTGAGAGTACGACGGATGTTCAGAACCGCTTTCAGTTTGTCACTTTATCAAGCGTAGAAGATATATCAACTCATGTGCTAGGACACAGTCTATCATGATGGTCACCATTGTTAATCCTAAAATATTTGAAGGTTTGTTAACTTTAAACTTAGACATTATATTTACTACGATTTCTTCATTTATATATTTTTTTTCCAGATAAATCTTGGTCTAATATATGATCTACGAAACACTCTTCATTCCGCAGGTAACCTATACCTCAACTCCACGCCAGCAACAAAGTTTTATTATAAAACTTCAAGCCATCGCAGAATTTACAGCCAGGTACGAACTCATTAGGTGTTTTGGTTGAACCAAAAAAATTAATGCTGTGTTAGCTTATCATATTATACCTTCTGGTTCCAGCTGAGAAGGCCCTATTGGTCAAGCTTTTCCCTTTACCGATACCAAAGAAGGGATAAAAAAGAATGAAGTTGTTTCAATAGGAGGGCTAAACAAGTCTGTTTCCAATTCTGACGAGCAGGTAATATTTCCTGGATTCAAGAAAGTTTTAAAAGTGTTTAGACAGGCTCTGGAGCTTCAGTGTTACCTGGAAGTTGCAGGGGAAAACTGTTTGTGGTTTACTAATTTAGAAGTAAAACATGAGATTCTTGAACTTACTATTTTTTTGTAACTTCTTGCAGCCAAGTTCAGTGTACACCAGGCCATGGTATCCAATGATAAGCATCAGAAGGCTTTCCTAGAAAGTGCTAAAGCCCAAGCAGAACTCAAGTTCACTTATGTTTTTTCTTGTCAGGTCTATGGAAACCAGAAAAAGTCTGGTGATATCCACAACAGGAGTTGCTACACAAATATTCTGCAGCTCATGCTGAAGTATGATAAATTTTGATACATTTCAATGAAAGTTATCATTTGATCTATGTTCTCTAACTATGTCAATGTTTTTCTAGATATCCATCACTACAGGTTGCTTATGTAGACGAGAGGGAAGAGACAGCAGATGCTAAATCTCTCAAGGTCTTCTACTTTTTTCTCAAAGGAGGTGGCAAGTTTTATTTAAAGTATGTTATAAACAATAACACAAAGATATAAACTTGCATGCTGGTTATAGGTTTGTATATATGTTACTCTTCTTGACGTGAATATTTTTTCATCGTCAGGAAATCTATCGTATCAAGCTTCCTGGTCCACCAGCTGAAATTGGTAAGGAAAACCTGAGAAGCAAAACCATACTATCATACTTACACGTGGTGAAGCGTTGCAGACTATAGATATGAATCAAGTAACTCTTCTTCATTCTCATAACAGTAGATTTGAGTATAGTATCCTCATGGTTAGTCTCTCTGTGCAGGACAACTACTTTGAAGAAGCTTTCAAGTTAAGAAATGTGTTGGAGGAGTTTAAAGGAGCGTGTTGGTAGCCGCAAGTCAACAATTTTGGGTCTCAGAAAACATATATTTACCGGAAGGTACAACCTCCTTGCAAGATATCCGTTTCTAAAACAAGTCTAATCATGGAAGTATCAACTATGTGCATGTTTGTGTTCTTATGTTTCTCCCTTTCTTGGTATAGTGTTTCTTCATTTGCATGGTTCATGTCCAATCATGAAAGTAGCTTCTTGACAATTAGCCAAAGATTCTTGGCAAATCCTCTGAGGTATGTTTGTTTGCACGATGGTTAAATCAAGAATGAGTGGAGTCTCATTCAGAGACAGAACTGTGCTTACATATTAAGCTTTTCAGCATTGGTCCGCGTCGGTTGTCTATTTTTGATGAGTCCTAAAAGGGAATCATATTACTGATAATTTGGATTGGTTCAGGTTTAAACCTAAAAACCTGACAAAAACAGAAAACTTGAGTTACACACTACTTAAACACGAAAAAACAGAAAATATTCAGGTTTTTCATTTTTTAAAAAAAAATTATTTTTCTGTTTATAAATTATATTTTTAGTTATATAGTTCATATTTTGAGTATTTGGCTACACATTTGATTCTTGGTGCAGGTTCTGTTTTTTGGGTTGTTTAGAGAAATATGAACATTTCGGGTGTTTGTAAGTTCTGTCTGGTTTCATCATCAATGCAAACAAAACTGTCGACGTCGAGTATGGAGAAGCATCCACTTCTGTTTCTGCCACCAACACGGCAACAACTGAGGTCAAAGAAGGTGGCTCCAACGCCTCAAGTGAGTGAGAGTTTGAAAGCAACCCAAACGTGAACCCAATGCTCCTACCGTATCTTTACTAATTTCTCTACTACGATGCATATCTTCTTCAAGACTTTACAGTTTCTCCTTTATTTCCTGTTTTTTTCTTTAAAAAAATCACTCAAATATACCTCATCGGAGGATAACAGTTTCTCATTTTAATATATGAAAGAGGTTCACGTTATACTTACACTTCAATTACAAGTTGAGATATCCCAATACTAAACAAGAATAATCAACATATACGCCCAAAGACTTTTATTAGTCTTCGAATAAAATTTCCCCATATAAAAATTCACTCTTCCTCCTTTACATTTATAAGAATTGTAATAATCTCCACTCTTCTTTACCACATCTCTTCCCGCTTCTCCTTCTTAACACTTCTCCTTCTTATACATCTCTAACCTTCTCCTACACTCCACATACATTATCTACTACCACATTTGATTTTTCCTAACATCCCCGCGCTTGCGCGGGGCTCCGCCCCTAGTCTATATATAATAGCAAACCCAAATCTTGTACTTAGTGACATCATCTTTTTTATAGGAAAAAAAAAGTTTCAATCTAATGGTTAAAATTCTCTTTTTTATGATTTAAAGGACATAAAACATTTTTGATGATGTCATCAAAAATATTATATTTGACAACTCTTCTTTAAACAGTTATTAATTTAAACAACACAACCTTTAACAAACATATGTTTTCATTTTTTATTTAAACAATACATCTCATAACAAACATACATTTTCATAATTATAAATACTTTTTAAATGAATTGAAAAGTTACGACGTGACTGTTATAATTATTTGTTTTAATATCTAAATGTCCTAAAATTATTTTGGTTTAAATGTCTTAAGTCTTATCGCAACTTCCTCCGAAGAGTTTCCATCTCAAACAACACATACCTTCTAGAGTAGCCCTCGATATACCTTTTCACAATCTATATATTGAACCTTTTACAGCAGAACTATTTTTACCTTTTCACAATCTACATATTGAATTTTTTACAGCAGAAATATTTTTACAAAATATACTTGGTTCCTTTAGTATTCATCTTGTATCTCATTTTCTATTTTTTAGTCTCTGTTAAAGTATGTCATTTGGTATTTTCTTGTAACTTAACTATTGATGCTTAACTATAGATTGTATAACAGTTGCACAAAGTGTACAAATAATTAAGAAATATAATTTAAATTATGATAATGTGCACATAAATAGTCTTTCTTCTTCTCTTTCCGTCGAAGTCGAAATATATGCAGAACATAAGTTTTACCTAACCATCGTTAGTGTTTCACGATTTTACACATGACGGAGTTTGTATTAACATAAAACATAAAAAATTGGGTTTGACAGAAGTCATCTAAAGATACTATAATAATACTAGCAATTAGGATTACATACTAGACAAACATGATGACTTAAGTGTCCAACCAAAATATAAAGTAGGATAATAACTATAGCAAGCGACCTTGCTGTTGTTGCCACTAGAACGTTAGTAATAAATTTTAATATTTTTAAATATATTAATTATATATATATAGAATCAAAAGATAACTCATTAAAAACTTATGAAAATTTAGGATAAAAAGTTATTAAGATGAAAAACTACATACTTATACATTTTGGCAATTTATTTTAAACCAATGCAACTCTTAAGATGAAAAAAATACAGTGTTAGAGTGAAAGTTACATTTTAGCCATTTTGACAAAATAAAAATAAATTAATGCAACTCTTATGATGAAGAAACACATTATTAAAATGAAAAGACACATATTTCTATATTTTAAAACTTAAAAAAAACTATACAACTCTTAAAACGAAAAGACACAATTTTAAAATGGAAAGTTGCATCTTTAGACATTAATTATGATTTTTATTGATGAGTTATGTGTATATTAAAAAAAGATTGGTTTTGTTTTTCCAACATGCAACTACTAATTTTTTTTTTCCAAAAGTAGTTATAATATCTAAATAAGTATATTTGTACAATTATTAATTTTAAGAGTTGTGTCTTTTCTATATAAGAATTGTTTTTTCCATTAAAAATGAGATTAATTTTGTTTTTCCAATATACAACTATTGAAAAACTTTTAAAAGTAGATAAAATGTTTCAATAAGTGTATTCCTACATTTTTTTTCAACATGCAAATATTGGAATTTTTTTTTAAAAGTAGTTATAATATCTTAATAAATGTATTTATTAGTTTTAAGAGTTATCTTCACACTTTTTTCTCTACTCTTGTACTTTGTGAAATTTCTATTTGATTTGATTTGATTTGATTTCCAAAAAGAATTACAATGGGTGGGATTCCCACCGTGGGAAGATGATAAGGACGAGAACTTTTCTTTTCATTGGAAAAACATTCCACGTCCAATATGAAATTTCACAGCTTCAAAATGTCATATCAAGACATCTGGGCTTCTACTTCTTTACAAACAAATATTGAGCCTTTAATATAAAAGCCCATATAAAAACCCCGAATCTTCCGCCTCCCTCAAACCGAAACCATTTCATTAACCCTAATTCACACACCTCCATCTTCAAAACTCTGAAAGCCACAGATCTACACATCTCTCTCCAGCTCCTCCAATCTCCACCAGGTAAAAAATCCTTATCACAATTTCTAATCATTCGATCTGCATCCTGATTGGTCCGATTTCGATTCCAGGGAGATTCTGAAGATGGTGTCTGACGCTAGCAAGAAGAAGGCCGCTCAGAAGAAAGCCGCCGCCGCCGCCAAAAGAGGCGGTAAATCCGCCGCGTCCAAATCCGCTGCTACTTCTTCCAACGGAGTCGACAGCTTGTCGAGCGGCGTCGACGCCCTTCAGATATCCGACCGGACCTGTACCGGAATCCTCTGCTCTCATCCTCAATCGAGAGATATTCGTGTGAGTCCCCTTTTTAGTTAGTTAGAGACTCTTTTGATTCGATTCAGAAACGGTTAATTTTGATTAAAAAACGGTTATGTTTTTGAATTGCAGATAGAGTCGTTGTCTGTTACGTTTCATGGCTACGACCTCATAGTTGATTCGATGCTGGAGCTTAACTACGGAAGGCGTTACGGTCTCCTCGGGTTGAACGGTTGTGGGAAGTCCACTCTTTTAACCGCGATTGGACTCAGGGAGCTCCCGATTCCTGACCACATGGATATCTATCATCTCTCCCACGAGATTGAAGCCACTGACATGACTTCTCTCGAGGCTGTCATGAGCTGTGACGAGGAGAGGTTGAAGCTGGAGAAGGAGATTGAGACTCTCGTTGAGCAGGTTTGTGTTAAAAACTGGCAATAGGGTTTGATGTTTGGATGCTGATTATAGATTTTTTTATATGTTCTCAGGATGATGGAGGTGGAGAGCGTCTTGATACGATCTATGAGCGGTTAGAGGCTATGGATGCTGCTACTGCGGAGAAGCGTGCTGCTGAGATTCTGTTTGGTCTTGGTTTCGACAAGGAGATGCAGGCTAAGAAGACTAAGGATTTTTCTGGTGGTTGGAGGATGAGAATTGCTTTGGCGAGAGCTCTCTTCATTATGCCAACTATCCTTTTGCTTGATGAGCCGACCAATCATTTAGGTTTGTGATCTTACTTGCTTTGATTGGTTTCTGTTTTGTGATTCATTAGTATATAGTGTAGACTTTAAAATCTGTTTCATTATAAGTGTTCTATATTTTCAATGCATCTGTTTTATAGTTTTTCTACTTTTATCCTGACTTTTTAGCTCATTAATTAATAAAATAAAAAATTAATTAGGGGTATAATTTATTCTGATATTTATTTTCTTATCCATGGAGCGTATGTATATATTTATTTTGATATTTGTGCTGATTCTTATCTCTCTTTTGCAACAGATTTGGAAGCTTGTGTCTGGTTAGAAGAGAGCCTGAAGAACTTTGAGCGTATCCTTGTGGTGGTATCCCACTCACAGGATTTTTTGAACGGAGTGTGTACCAACATCATCCACATGCAAAGCAAGCAGCTCAAGTATTACACTGGTAACTTCGATCAGTACTGCCAGACACGTTCCGAGCTAGAAGAGAATCAGATGAAACAGTACAGATGGGAGCAGGAGCAGATCTCCCACATGAAGGAGTACATTGCTCGGTTCGGTCACGGTTCAGCCAAACTCGCTCGTCAAGCTCAGAGCAAGGAGAAGACTTTGGCAAAGATGGAGAGAGGTGGGCTCACAGAGAAGGTGGCAAGAGACAGTGTTCTCGTTTTCCGTTTTGCTGATGTCGGGAAGCTTCCACCTCCAGTGCTTCAGTTTGTGGAAGTGTCTTTCGGGTACACGCCGGACTATCTTATATACAAGAACATCGACTTTGGTGTTGACTTGGACTCGAGGGTTGCTCTTGTTGGACCCAACGGAGCTGGGAAGAGTACTTTATTGAAGTTAATGACTGGTGAGCTGCACCCAACAGAAGGAATGGTGAGGCGTCACAACCACTTGAAGATTGCTCAGTACCATCAGCATCTAGCTGAGAAGCTAGACCTGGAAGTGCCTGCGCTTATCTACATGATGAACGAGTTTCCAGGCAACGAAGAGGAGAAGATGAGAGCTGCCATTGGTAGGTTCGGTCTAACCGGTAAGGCACAGGTGATGCCGATGAAGAATCTTTCCGATGGACAGAGGAGCCGTGTGATATTCGCGTGGTTGGCTTATAAGCAGCCTAACATGCTTCTGTTGGATGAGCCTACTAACCATTTGGATATTGAGACGATTGACTCTCTAGCCGAGGCGTTGAACGAGTGGGATGGTGGTTTGGTTCTGGTGAGTCATGACTTCAGGTTGATTAATCAAGTGGCTCATGAGATATGGGTGTGTGAGAAGCAGTGCATAACTAAATGGAATGGTGACATTATGGACTTCAAGAAGCATCTCAAGGCTAAAGCTGGACTTGAAGATTGAAGATAAAGAGCCAAGTTAGAAGACTGTATTTGGGTCTTCGCTAGAGAGTGAGAGGGATGGTTTTGGGAATGGTTATTAACGAGTTCTGAAGCCAACACGTTAGAGAGAAAGAGACAACATGCTCGTAACCTCTGCAACTTCTTACTCATTAAGAGGTCAGTGGTTCTATATCATTATTAGTAATGTGCACTTTTATTATTGTTCTTGAACGTTTTTTTGAAGGCGAAACGGAGGTGGAAAAAAGTAATACTTTTGGTTGTATTGTAGGATTATTTGTTTCATTTTATAAAGACCGAGATGTTGACGATTATACTATTTATTTAATAGTATTATAAAGTTGAATAAAACAGACAGCTACATAAGATAGTCATCATCAGTTCCATGAACACAAAGCCATTCCACAGCTATGCAATAGCATACTAAAATAGGAAAAAAGATTTAGTTTCAAGGGGATTAAAATAAACATATTTTGACTTGTGATAGAACTTTATATTATTACCGCGACAGGAGTTGGGGAAAGTCCAACGATTCTCCGTCTTTCTTCCTCTTCCTCATTTATCGCCATGTCTTCCTCTCCACCATATTTCTTGACTCACAAGAAACAACACAATCTTCCCCCTCAAAAGAAAAATAAACAAAACAAACCCTAATTCTCTCTCTCCCCCCATCGTCTCGAATCTCAAAACCAAATCAATAATCTAATGTTTCCTTGATCCGTCCCGATGTCAAGAACAAATTATCTGTTGTATCACTGTATTTCAAGAAAAAATTCTGGAATGGGAAGGAGAAAATTATGTTTTCAAGAAACATTTGTTTCATTATTCGTTTCTCTTGTCTTTATATTTCATCAAGGAGTAATCTGTCAAGATGATAGAAGCTTGGATAATCCAGCAGCCAATCGCTTATATAACCAATTCGTCTTCGACAAAATATCAAATCTCACAGAAGCTTTTGAGGATGACATTAAACGAGAACTCGGTTTCTGCATTACCAATGTGTTAGTTCAAAATCTTGTTCTTATTGTTTTCCTTGTCAACAACAACAACAAACCAATAAAAGAACAATGTCTGGTTTGTTGCAGAAAAGAAGATTATAATGAAGCGTTTAACTTCTCTTCAAAACCAGGCTTCTTATTAAACGCATGTGGCAAAACCACAAAAGGTATATACACTTATCCTCTGTCTCATTGGTACAACAAAATAAGAAGAAGTTAAATTAGGTTTTATTCATTTTGTAACCTTTGTTGATGTATCTGTATATGAGAATAGGTGACATGATGCAGAGGATATGCACGGCTGCAGAAGTGAGGATATACTTCAATGGATTATTAGGAGGTGGAAAGAGAGCTACGAACTACTTGAAACCGAACAAGAACTGCAATCTGTCTTCATGGATGTCTGGATGTGAACCTGGATGGGCTTGTCGTACTGCTAAAGACGTGAAAGTTGATCTCAAAGACGATAAAAACGTTCCCGTAAGAACTCAGCAATGCGCGCCTTGCTGCGCAGGTTTCTTCTGCCCTCGTGGGATTACTTGCATGATACGTAAGTTAACAAAACATTCAAATCTGTCCAAGCATCTTTTCCTTTTTTAGCCACTTATAATGTTGTTGCCTCGCAATGTTATGAAGCTTGTCCTTTGGGAGCATATTGTCCAGAAGCTAAGCTAAACAGAACAACAGGATTATGCGACCCCTATGTCTTGTTTTTTTTTTAACTTATATGTTTCTAAGTTTTGTTTTGTAGTATTTGGTAAGGTTAGAAGCATGATTGTCTTCTTTTTTGTTGCAGATATCATTACCAGCTTCCTTCAGGACAGCCAAATCATACTTGTGGTGGTGCTGATATTTGGGCTGATATTGTTAGTAGCAGTGAAGTTTTCTGTTCAGCTGGATCTTTTTGTCCTTCAACTATTGACAAGCTTCCTTGTACTAGAGGGTAACAATGGTTTTGATATTTTTATTTTGAAGATTTCATCAGGTAAACTAATCTTCTATTTGCTCCTCCAGACATTTCTGCAGGACAGGTGTTCTACTGCTGAAAAAAGTGAGTGATCCTCTTTGTTACTATCAGAGATCCTATTATCTGTGATAATATAAGCTTTCATATTGGGAGTTTCGATGGTACATGATTGATATATAAAGGATTTGAGCAAAATTGATTTTAAGTTGGATGCCCATGAAACTTTATCAGTGTGAATAGAGAAAAACTTGACGTCTATTTTCTCTGATGCATGTGCAGATTGTTTTAAGCTAGCAACATGCAATCCAAGATCAACAAATCAGAACATCACAGCATATGGAATCATGCTTTTTGTGAGCCATACATAACCCAGTCTCTCTCATTAGCTCTTCATGTACATGTTTGTTTATGTCCAATGGGTCTGAGTCTTTGACTTATGTCTACATATGTAGGCTGGGCTAGGTTTCTTGCTTATAATCTTATAATCAAGTGCTTGCTACAAGAGAGAGAAGACAGGCAAAGTCCAGGGAGAAAGCAGTACAAAGCGTGCGTGAGACGCAAACGCAAGAGAAGTGGAAATCAGCCAAAGATATTGCAAAGAAGCATGCCACCGAGCTGCAACAATCGTTTTCAAGGACATTTTCTAGGAGAAAATCTATGAAACAGCCTGATTTGATGAGAGGTCTAAGCCAAGCAAAGCCTGGATCAGATGCCGCTTTACCACCAATGGCAGGAGGCAGCTCAGACACAACCAAAAAGGGAAAGAAGAAGGATAAGAACAAACTAACTGAGATGTTACAGGACATTGAACAAAACCCTGGAGACACTGAAGGTTTTAAACTTGAGATTGGCGATAAAAACATTAAAAACATGCTCCAAAAGGAAAGTCCCTGCATACTCAGAGCCAGATGTTCAGGTATGCTTATGGTCAGATTGAAAAGGAGAAAGCTATGCAGGAGCAGAACAAGAACTTGACATTCTCTGGAGTCATCAATATGGCTAATGACATTGAGATAAGAAAGAGACCTACCATTGAGGTTGCATTTAAAGATCTTACTATTACTCTGAAAGGTAAAAACAAAAATCTCATGAGATGTGTGACTGGGAAGCTATCACCTGGACGTGTCTCTGCTGTGATGGGTCCTCCAGGAGCCGGGAAAACCACTTTTCTGACAGCTTTAACAGGCAAAGCAGCAGGTTGCACCATGATTGGGATGATTCTAGTCAAAATAACAGATAAAATGCTAATCCCTAACTTATAACCTCCACTAAATAGATGAGACGTTGTTTCAAATTTTCCTTGTTAATTTTTTAGTTTTTTTTTTAAGTTCTGTCATTTGATACAAATATACTTAAAACAGTTCGTTGAATTAGATGTATTGTTTGATAAAGAAAGAACTTTATGTTCAAAGATAGTTTTTTTGGTAAAACCCAAAAAAGAACTAATCTAAAGGAAACAAGAAAACATGAAAATACCAATATTTATAAAGTCGGACCGGAAGCTGAACCGAAATTTTTTTGGGTGAAGATTCAATATCGTTCGACCGAATCAAACTTTTGGTTCAATAATCTGGTTTAATAAATTTTTAATATATAAATTTAAAAGTAATATTAGTAAATATGATACATATTTAAAACATAAATAACTTTTAAACATAAAATATTATAAATATAAACTAATTTTATGTTCATATGAATGATTTATAGATTTTTGATAGTTTTAATAATTTTAATAATTTTATAACTTTGAGATCTAAGCTGACTATGTGATCATTTCATGGTCGAACCAATTATTAGATCCAACTCGGCTATATATCCGGTTCATGGTTGAACCCGGTCTAACCACATGGTCGGTCCAGTTTTAAAAACACTATAAAATACTATGGATTTATCTAAGAGCTTTTTAGTTTAGTGTAGGCGTGGATATTTTTCCGGGACCGAAGATCCAACCCGAAATCAACCCAAAAAATCCCGATTCGGATATGGACCAAACCAATATTTTTACTCTATTGGGTTTTATTGTGGAAGACCCGTGGGTTTTAGACACAATCCAACCAGAACTCAAGACCCGATGGGGTACCCAAAATACTTGAAACTTGTTGTATATTAAGTATATATGGATGTTTCAACATATTTTTGATATTATGGGTATTTTTTAAGTTTCAGATTTGGATCTTCGGGTATGTTTTTGGGTTTCAGAATTTTTATATTATTTTCAAAAATACAATTTAGATAATCGGATAAAAGTTTGGATATCTTTTATGTCTTCAATTCATATTTTAGATAAAATTTTGGATATTTAAATATTTTCATATATTATGTATGTTTTTGGTATTTTGGGGATTGACGAGACAAGATTCGAACCGACCCTGACCCGGAACCAATCGAACCAAAAAAAGAAATTGTCTTATTAGGTCCAACTTTCTAATATCCAAACCGATTTGGACCCGAGAGAACCCAAACTGAATCCAAACCGATAAATTCTAATTATCCTATTAGATCTTCGTATCTAAGATCCGAAAGACACAAATCCGACAACATCTGATATGAAGTCAATCCGATGACCCGAATGCCCATGCCTAGATATATAAAAAGAAAATCAAAGTGCATAAGGAGCATTTTGTCAAGTTCGAAAAATCAATGATAATACAGAGTCACTTCGAAACTCTGTATCATCTGGCCTATCTTTGTCAAGTTACCTTCCTCATCCACAGCTCCCAGATGAAACAAATCGGTCAAGGCCATAAGGAGCATTTCAGGGGAAGGAGGAGGATGTCTAAATTCAAATGATGTCAAGTCCTTCACACCCATCTTTTTCAAAGTCAAAACAGTGTTAACAAGGTCTGATCTAAATGTCTCAGGAGTCTCCCGAGGGAAGTGATTGAATGTCTTCTCAGTGTAGAGCCTGAAACATTTTATACCTGCACGTCCTGCTCTCTGGTCAGCACTTGCTCGGGATATTGGGGACACCCCAGGATCAACCACGTAAGCAATCCCGTCAATGGACATAGAAGTCTCAGCAATGTTGGTGGAGACCACGATCTTTCTCACTGAATCTGGTGTAGGCTCTAAGATCTTGCGTTTCAGGGCTGGTGGAAGAGAGGAATATAAGGGCACAACTCTGACTTGATCTCCAAGAGTAAGGACAATTCGGCTGCAAGCTTGTTCAATCTCTTCTTTCCTGGTCAAGAAAACAAGAACATCACCAGGTGGCTCACACGTGTGAACCTGGATAACTTTGCTTATAGCAGACTCGAGATAGTCCATCACAGGTTCTCGAGTGTACAAGATCTCCACTGGATGGAGGAGCCTACCAGAAGTGACTTTGATGAGAGGCGCACCACGAAAATACTCTCTGTCAAAAGCCTGTAGGGTTGCACTCATCACAACAAGCTTAAGATCAGGTCGGCTTATCAAGGTGCGTTTAAGAATGCCAAGTAAATCTGTGGCGGCTAAACTTCTATCATGCACTTCGTCCACGACAATCACTTTGTATCTCGCTAATAGCGGATCCGCTCTGGCTTCCCTCAGAAGCATTCTTTTAGTCATGTACTTTAGCACCGTTCGGAAGCTACTGCAATCCTCGGAAAGGACTGTGTAACCCACTTCTTCCCCAATCTTTACGTCCATCTCTTCAGCCACACGACGTGCCGCGGACATGGCTGCAACTTCATGAGGCTGCGTCCACCCAACCAACCACTTACCAGAGGCGCTAGGTTTTTCATCCATCACTGCTTCTAAAACAAACTGTTGGATACCACTACCGGTCTCACCCGTCACCATCACCATCTGATTCTCCTTCAAAGTTCGGATAAACTCTTCTTTTTGTTCCCATACCGGTAGATTCCCACGTTCTTCAGCATCTGACTTCTTCTTCATCATCATCATATCCACGACTCGATCTCTTCAACAGAAAAACCTCACCAACTCTTCCTCTCCTCCTCCTCCTCCTCCTCCTCCTCCTTGTTGCTGTATTTATAGACCCTATTTTCCTTTTCAGTGTATTTTGGAAAAGAAAAAGAATTTGATAAAATTTCTAGAAAATTTCCTTTTAACAAAATTTTTTTTTCCTTTTCTCTTCATGCAAGTTTTTTTGAATATTTAGTCACCAAAACCCATTTTCCCCTTTAAATGTTATGTATGAGGTTTCTGCGTTTGTAAACGCTGAAAGTTGAGGTTAGTTAGCCAAGGAGAAGTTTTTACTACGAACAAGCAGGTTGTATTGCACGTGGATTCTCTTCGGCTAGTTTTTCTTGTGTTTAGTTTGCAAGTGTGTGGCGTGAGTGTTCAAACGCTGGACTCTGAAAAGCGCGTTCAGAGACTTGGAAAGGAACAAAGCATTTTAAGTAGTGCAGGTGAATGAAAAAGGTCAATAACTTATAAAAAAGTGTAGGAGCTATCGAACCTAGGTTGATAGGGAATTATGGGTGCAAACTTAACCAAATAGCCACATTCTTCTTATAAATCCTATGTAAAAAGTCAAATATTTAAAATATACCTGGTGCACTTGCACCCATTATGCTTGAAGTGGCTCCGCCAGTACTATCACCAAGGAAGTATGTAAATCCTTCATCGAAGGACCGTGCAGCTACAGGAGCATCTGGGGATGAACTTCTCTGGAAGAAGAAAGATGTCAGGAAAGAATCCAATGGTGACAAGCCAATGAAAAGCAGTAGCAGTAGCAACGGTGAAGATAGAGGCAGCTTAGTCAATGGTGAAGCTACAATCAGCTAGTGAATGCAAATAGGATCAGTGTTCTTATCTGTTTTTTTTCTGTGAAGACTCCTTATGAAAGGAAGAGAGTTTAATTCAATGGAACCCCATATGAGACTTGAGATCTTGATTCTTGTTTTTGTCTGGGAACTGCAAGGTGTGACACAAGTAGTAGATAGCTCTTCTTAATGTTTTATGGATATATGTTAGCAGGTCCGGACTGGAGGATAACATTTTGACGACAACATATGTTGGGAGATTCTCTTCGCAGACAGGAAATCTTTTTTTTTGTTGTTTTATATTCCGTTCCACAAAAATTAATGTTTTGATAAAAAATGTTTTTTATAAATATTTTTATATGTAAAAAATTAACTAAAATTAAATATTTGATATGTAAAAAATAATTAAAACTATTAATTTAAAGCTATAAAAATTATTTTTAGTCAAAAATCAAAATATTTAATGTGTGTCAAAAAAAAAATTAAAATCATGGAAAAGTATTGTTAATCATACACTCAACATGTACTAGAGCAGTGTTTAACTTGCTCCAACAGCTTAAATCAAACACAAAGATGTATCAAATCTCTATCCAAATTGTTCCCAAAAGTACTCATGGAAACCAGGCAAGGCTCAAGTTTTTGGGTTTTCAATACTCAGATTACTTATTTGCATACTCCCAACTCCCTTAAGAAAATAATACGTGATGTCATTCAAATTATCCTAAGTAATGAATTATTCTTTCAAATAAGATGTTTAGTTGTAGTACTTAGGGATCAAATCCACAGAGACTATTACATGGTTACACAATAGATTTATAGTTTTCGAATTAAAACTAGATGGTTATGACTAAAGCAGTAAATGAAATTAAGGTTGGATGAACAAGGTAGTTGTTCAGTTGATTGAATTGAAGTTGTAAGTAATTTAAGAAAATAGCTAGATTCAGATATTATTCCAGGTATAATAAGTATGCAAACTTATTAGGTTATTAAGGATTCATAGATATGATTGTTCTCGAACTCAAACTTAAATATAATCTATCAACTTTCGTTTGTTTAGATTATCTGATGTCTAGATCTCAGATTTCAATTTTCGTTTCTTAATCATAAGAAAGTGTCGATCGATGATTCCATATAAATATCGATCGATACAACTGTCATTTTGTCGATCGATGTTTCTTCAAGTAAGCTTTACGAACAAGTTTGATAAGTTCTTTAATCTCCTATACCAACATTCATGTGTATCTAGTCAATTAGATCATGCTAGTTTAGTTTCAGATAATAGACCAAACTTCCGTTTGCGCCCATTATTTCTAAGATCTAAGTTCAGGGTGATCAATCCTAGACTTACCATTAAGAACAACTAGATGAAAAACTATTTAAAACACCATATCAACAGTTCACGTTTAGCAATACTTAGATCGATTTTTGAAGAACCCTAAATATAACAATAGAAATACTCAGACATATTCATAAGAGACATTGTTATGATGGTCTGAATAATACTTCAATAAAAAAATAATAAAAAGTAAACATAATACAATAAGAAAATAAGGGAATTTAAAATCTTCTCTGGTATGAAGTTCAGATCTCTCTCTTCAATGCTAAGCTTTCTCTTTACCAAGGTATCAAATCTTGCCTCTTTCAACAAGCGTAAAAAGTAGTAGTAGAAGTCTCTTTGCAAAATACATGAAAAACTTTAATAAATAATCTAACAGACGGTCAAGGATTCAAGGTGCAAATCTTGGAACTTCATAGGGAAATTTGTAATTTTCTTAAATCATCATTAAACTCGTGGATGGATCGTCATCGATGCTTTGAATGCATTGGGACACTTGGTAGTTGTAGGTGCTCTTATTGCCCTCAGCTAACTCTTTCTTAATCAACTAATCAGTGTTTCAAAAAAAAAGGCTGGTTAAGTTTCTAAGAAACTCTACACGAAGCGGTCAACACGATTCTTGTGCCTCTCTTCCCTCGGAAATAAACTTACACATGCTTACACGTCACACATACATACGTACATATCCATACGCATACGAAAGTTAATCAGATGATGCGACTTCACAATTTGTTATTAGTTGTCATTGTAATCGGGCATTTGCAAACCTTTTGATCAGACACTTATCCTCCAACAGTTTTATGACATTTAAGTTTATAGATTAATCATGACAAATTAACTACTCTTCGAAAAACATTCCTTTATAGTACTATAACTATATATTAACGAACCTGACATAATTAGAACATGGCTATTATAAACTAGTAATTGAAATTAATGGCTTACACATGAATAGATTTGCTTTACTAGTATGCTAAATGGATGCAAGTTGACCCATTAAAATGAAATATCCTGGAAAATGAGTGATGTTAAGAAACTTCGCCTAAAACTACCAAAACTTCAAGACCCATATAAGTGACGTACAACTAAGTCTTCGATGGCTTATCTCCAGCACATATCACAAAACCTAAATTATTTTTCCACCTCTCCCTTCTATATAAATGCATACAAATGAGTTACTCTTATCATCCACTCATCAGTAAATTAAGAAAGAGAGATGGCATCTTCTAAAGTATCTTGCATGCTTGTCTCTCTCCTTCTTCTCGTTCTTGTACTTTCCGATATGGATAAAGCCCTGGGTGAACCATTTCAGCTCCGCAACCGCAAACTTAGTATAGTCTTCTTTTTTTTTTTTTTTTTGAAACTCTTTTTTTTTGGTTTAAACAAAATCATCAATATCTTATTTTATTAGCTTCAATTTTTTCACTTGAAAAAGGGAATTATAAAAATCCTAACATTTAAAATTTTGATTACTTCAGTTCATAACTTACTAAATTATATGTTAAAAAGAAGATAAAATCAGAAAGTTTTATCTACTGTTCTTTTTTTTTTGTTCAGACCAAGATATACTGTTAAAATGAATAAAATAAAACAAGTTTAGTCGTATCACGATCCAATATGGCCTCAAGTTGGGATTATTGGAAATGATCGACAAATGACCAGTTTACCAAACCTTGGCACTGTAGTACATATGATTAACTAATGCGTTTTTTTTAACATATGATTAACTAATGCGTTTCGGTGGTTTTGGTGCAGAAGTGACTGATCATCATGATCAAGTGACGACAGACCGACGTCTCGCTGTTACTACTAAGCGTGTTTTGTTCCGTAAACCGAATGGGTTGGTAGGGGTGATGCCGAAGGTGCCGGATTTGATGGCAAACCCGAAGGTGTTGGAATTCATGAAAAAAAACCCGACGGTGTCAAACCCGAAGCTGTTGGAATGGGTGAAAAAAAACCCGAAAATGACGTCGAAAATTTTGTCGGAATGGGTGAAAGAAAACCCGAAAAAGACGTCGGAATGGATGAAAAAAAACCCGAATGTGTTGGAATGGGTGAAAAAAAATCCGAAGAAGGCATCAGAATGGGTGAAAAAGATCCAGGACTTGATGGGCGCTATACCTCCGCCCCCTCCATCGTCGGAATGCGAGAAAAATGACGACGAATGTAAAAGGCTTGTGAAAGAGGCGAAGGCAAAATCCCCTCTACCGCCTTAAAGGTTTTCCAAAGGCGAAAGCATATGATTCCACAAATTTCTTGATGAAAAAATATTTTCACAAGTTGTCACCATAAATGTAATTCTGAAATTTTTTTGCAAAATAAAAGATATTATGCCACTTGTGATGATGGTATGATGATATGTTGTTACAAGTTTTAAGCTATTGTAGAACTGTTTTATTAAAAAAAAAGTGTTTTATTTTAATTTCCTTATAAATTATATAATCCCTATGCATCCTCTCTAATGTTATATGTAGTAGTCTGGGTAAAGCATATTAACTGCGACGAATTTACTAAACAGTTACTATATGATGTATAACCGAATACGTTAGAATAAATAAATAGGTAATCCATATCCTTAGACGTAATAAAATTTAATATCTATCTGGTCCAGTTCTATTTAGTATGAGGTCTTGTTGGAGTAATAATGACCTAAAAACAAAATAATTGAGAGTTTAAACCAAAAACAGATATGTTATCAACAGATGCGAATTAATTTTGAAGAAAATAAAAGAACAAAAAAACGTATTGAGCCAAATATCCGTTTAGGATTTCTTATTATTATGTGAATCAATAATTTTACAATTTTTTAGATCTATATTTATAGCAGCCTCAAAATCTGATTTCACTTTTTCTATAAGAGCATCTCTAAAAGAAAATTTATAACTTCAAATATAGAAGTTTTTTGCTTTCCAAAAAGAAACTTCAAAACTTCAAATTTAGAGTTTTGTGGAGTGAAACTTCAAATATGAAGTTTCACTACTCAAAGTTTCAAATTTGAAGTTTCATCTTTTTATTTACAATTTGATCCTTGTATTTAATTACATTTCACATTTATGATTCTTAATTATTATTTTTGTCTATTATTTTAATCCTTAAAGTTTTTATATCTCATAATTGTTACAGATTTGTTTTTATAAATTCAAGTTTTACACATAAAATTAAATATTTTTTAAAAATAAAATGTATATTATTTTAAAACTGTAATTAGACAACAAAAATATTACAAAAGAAACTTAATAAAAAACTTTTTTAAAAGGGTACATGAAGAAATAATTGTTATACATAATCAAATATTAAAACACAAACAAATACCGCATTGTATAATAATTATGTTTTCATGTACCTTTTAAACAAAATTATTAAGTTTCTTATGTAATATTCTTGGTGTTTAATTCTAGTTTTAAAACAAAATTATAAATAAAAATGCATAATTACATATTAAACTACAAACAATATATCACATTATTTCATAAAATTATTATGAAAATAATTTTATGAAATAATGTGGTATTTTGTTTGTAGTTTAATTTTTATTATATTTTTCTATTAATAATTTTATCTTTTAGTGTAAGATTTTACTAATTAATATTTCTGTAATATTTTTATATATGTGTTAGTTATTTATAAAAGTTCAATGGATTTATATTAATTATGATAAATACAAGGATCATTGAGTAAAATACAAATAGTTTTAAAGTCAAGTTTGAAGTTTTGCTTTTGGAGAAGAACACCTTGAAACTTCAAATATAGAGTATTTACAAACTCTAAAATAGAGAGTCTTTTGGAGATGTTCTAAGAATACATGTCTATCTAGAAAAAATAAAATTTTCTAAACTAAAAAGGCATACCGTACCGCTGAGATCTGCGGCTCCGCATTTCCCAGATGTCAACTTTGATACTTGATAGCGAATTTATATTTCTTGCGACTACGTCTGACTTCACGAATGCTGAGTTTTTATTGGTATATATATATTTTATTAAAACAGAAGTACACATATGAAAATACCCTTAAATTTACAAAATATTTATAATTCAATGCCACTGAAAATATCACTAAATTAAATAAATATATCTATACTATTAAAAAGGAAACAGTGTTGAAAAATCTACTTATAAAAGTTTGTTGGATATTCATTAACTATTTATTATATTTGGGTCCTACCTTTATTTTCTCTAACTATATAAATACTTTAGATAATTTAAATGGACTCATTTATTATTTTCCATAATATATTATGTAATTACTCTAACAATAAATTCCCATGAATATAGGACATATGACTCTAACTTGTTTAACATAGCCTTAATGTCAACTATTCAACTATGTAACATTGATTTAATTAATTACATGCAATCAATTATTAAGATTTGATCTTATATTTTTATACATGAATTAAATGATTAATCTTATTATAAACAAAGTCAAATGGGTCTATGGTTTATTTATTTTACAAATTCTAACAATGCATATGATAGGTTTTTATTGAATTTTTACAAATGTAAAATATCTAGCGTTTTAAATATCGAGTAATTTAGATTGTTTGGATAAAAATATAGGATAATTCGAATAATTTTTAATATTTGAAAAAATATTAGGAAAATTCATTTTTGTGTAATATGGTTTATAAATAGTATTTTAGGATATTTAGTTATTTAGAAATTAAATAGAATTATTATTTGAAGGTTATAATTTATATTTTAAAAATTCAAATACTCATTTGGTTTTCAGTTTAGTTTCTGTTTTTTCGGTTCTAAAGATATAGGATACGCTCAGTTATTTGTGAAATTTAGTTTAATTTTGTTTTTTTTCATTTTGTACGGTTCGGTTCACCTCGGTAAATGTATTCAAACCTATACATTATCTTATATAAAATTCATTTGAAAGAATTTATTTAATTTTGAAAATAAATCCGCACTTTCTAAGCGCGGATCAGAATCTAGTTATTTAGTTATGTTTACCAATGTATTGTGTATACTTCAAGAATGTATTTTTGTGATTTTGGTAATGTATAGTTAGTATTATTTCATTCTGCTATTTTTTAACATCTTATATATAAAAACAAAAATCACAACTTCAATTCATGTGTGATTTTTTTTTTAAAAATAGACCCTCACTAGAAATCAGTTATCAACTAACTTAACAATATATCATTCATAATATAACCATACTCCTACAAAACTGGATTGGGTAACAAACTAATATTTGGTTTTTATTATTATTTGAGTCCTTATTAAATGTAATCTTATTATTTTAATTCTGAACATTTGATTTTCTTTACCTTATCATCAATCCAAATCAATATCTGCACGGTTGTGCGGATCGAAATCTAGTTTTATTTTATTAATATTGGTTTGAAACCATTGCATTACATCATATAAATACAAGAAAACTAATAGTATATTCCAAATTAAGAATAGCAGAAACAATTTTTAATAACACATTAACAGTACTATAAAGATTTTATTAGAATCTAAGATAAATAACTAAACTTTTTTATATCAGTACTAGCAGGTGGACTTTTTAATCATGTTTTTTTTCTTGGTTCCTCTTTTTAATTGTACTCGGATATATATACAAGATAAGGATTGCACTTGCACTACTAAATTGAATATTTTCATTGATTTAACATGATCACTAGATCTTTAGAGTGTTTCAAAAAGCCAAGAAGACATTAAAAGGGTTTTTGTTTGGACCTGTGAGTCTTTGTACAATGATAAAGATGGAAACAAGAAAAAACGAAATAATTGGAGTCCACCTTAATGTCAAAGTCAAAGGCAGCTTCTGAAACTCGAAAGTCTCAACCTTTGCTTACTTTCAATTACAGGCCTAATCAACAAGTCCACACATGGCTAAAGAGACTCAATAGGTGCACATACATAGTTTTATACAATGGCATTGTTCAACTTCAAGAAGCTAAAGCAACCTCTCGAATGTGATCAAGATCTCTCAAGTGCCTAGTCGAGTTATATTCTATACTATCTAATAACTCTTCAGAATACGTTCGTTGCATCATCTTTCTCTTCTCTTCTCTTGGTGTCACAACGAAACCTTGTTGACCTGATAATAATTCCACAACCTGACATACATTTCAAAAAATACTATAACCGTTCGAACAAGAATCAAAATTGTAAACTAATAACGCAGGGGATAACTTATATCATTGTACCTGGCTCATACGGGGTCGTAGAAGAGAAGACTGCTCGATGCATAAGGAAGCCGTGGAAGTTAATCGGTTAAGTTCATCCCGATCATACTCACCTCCAAGCGATGGATCCACTAATTGCTTTATCTCTTTCTTCTCTAGTAAAGGCCTGGCCTGTGGCCATATAGAAAATGATACATTTACCAAAATGGTAAAAGGAATGTCCAATTGATCGTAAACCGGTTCGGTTAAGAGTCAAATGTCAAACCGGTATGTATACTTACCCATAAGACAAGGCTCTGCTGAGACTCGTCAAGAGCTGCATGGCCGGTTATGAGCTCCAAGAGAAGAACTCCAAAGGAGAAAACATCTGTCTTCTCATCAACTATGCCATGCATGAAATATTCAGGAGCAAAATACCTAATCAAAAACGTTAATGTACGTTTAGAAAACATTCTTAAACAGTTGAACATTGTTAAGCAAATAATAAACAAACGTTACCCGAATGTTCCTTCAAATTTGGAAACGTTGTGGTGCGTCAACTGCTTTGGTAGCCATTTGGCTAAGCCGAAATCGCAAATCTGCGGCTGAAAATCCTCGGTGAGGAGAATGTTGTCGGCTTTAATGTCTCGGTGGATGATTCTTCTTTGACAACCTTCATGAAGATACATTAGTCCATCTGCTGTTCCTAATGCCACCTTGTAACGTCTGCTCCAAGTAAGCTTATCTTTTGAAGGTCCTGCCAATATTAAACAAAAAGATTTTGACCCGTTACTACGGCCAGAGCCGGTTACTGGATGAAACATTCCACTTAACCCGGAATTTTAAGAATTTATTATTATACAGGTAGTATGGCTTTCAAATTGTTTTTTTTTCAATTACTAAATTTAACCTCGTAAATCTCAGGTCCGGTCCTGGATACCGTTTAATCAGTTAAGTTTAAGGGTGGACGTATATACCATGGAGGAGAGTGCCTAGGCTTCCAAGAGGAGATAGTCTGAAAACAAGATACATTCCACTCTCTGTGCAACAACCGATGAACTTGGCTGTGTTTGGGTGATCAACATGAGCTATAATCCCCAGTTCAGACAGAAACTCAGCTGTTTGCTCGTCTGGTGTGCCTTTGGTGAGACGTTTCACAGCGATTAGCTTTCCCTCTGGTAGTATTCCTTGGTAAACCTCTGCGTAACCGCCTCTCCCAATTATGTTTTCTGCAAAACGTGTAGTAACCGTTCTATAATCTCAGTCACAACAGCAACCAAACAATGCCTAAAGTACTAAATTAAAGAGGACTTGACTCGATAAAAAACTTTTAAAATATGTTAACACCCGATTAAAACACAGTTTATCAGTAGTATGTTATGAAGACAAGTTAATACTCGTTACCGGGGTTGAAATAGTCAGTTGCTATTTCGAGGTCATTGATTGAGAAGCTGTGTAGAGATGATTGGAAGTCATAGATATCATGAAGGTTCAGATCATCGACGTTTGGATCTGCGTTTTTATTGCGTTTGGAGATCACTGGGGCGCAGCTTAACGGGGGGAAAGAAGATAAACGTTTCACGGACCTGCGTTTCCAAAGTTTGAAGAACTTCCCCCAATTCGAAGATGCTCTATGATTCTTGCAACCCACGTCTGCGTCTGCGTTTTCAATAGCTTCTTTATTCTGAGGAGGATCTTCTGAGGAAGAGATGGAGCATCGGTTTAAGCATGCTTCTATAGTTCCTCTAGGTGATTCAGGATCTTGCTTCTCTTTTTCTACCTGTAGACATCTCAGATCTGAGAGAGAGAGACAAGACAATCATGAAACGTTTGGATAAACTAGGTTTCTTGATGTACAAGCAATGATATATATTAGGGTTACCGTGAGCTGAAGCAGAATTCATGAGCATAGCATTGGCTCTTTTGTGTTTTGTAGCATGGTTAAGATCGTTTGAATCTTCTTCAGTAGCATAACTTGAATGTTTTGAGTCGTACCTGCAAGAGTAGCAGGAAAGAAGGTTCAGACAAGACTTAACCAAATATGAGAAACATATAAATGATTTGAGTAATTACATTGGAAGAACACAACATAAGGGAGAAGCTATGTTGATTTTGTCTACAACCATGAAACTTTTAAGATTTTATCAGAAACCTCAAAAATTGAAAGACAGAGAGAATCATAGAAAATAAATAAAGGAAGTTTTGAACTTGGTGTTTGTCTCGAGACACCCGAAAGAAAAGGTTTTAGCTTTGTGTTTTAGATTTGATTACTAATTTAATTGCTTCTTTATTGACCAGTGAATATATCTAGTAGTTTTCTTGTTAAGCTATTAATTAGACTCTAATACGACTAAATCCTATATATAGCAATGTTTTTTTGTTTTCTCTTTTTAGGATAAAAGTTCTGAGTGTTTCAAGGGATTTATAGATTGTTTTAAAATCAAACTTGATTAAATCTATTTAAGTATTTTTATCGTTAATTTTTAGTTTACATAGTTGTAGTATTTTGAGCCTGATAATTAAGCTAATCTGCTTTTTCAAGAAATAAATAGATTACTCTGTTTTATAGTTTTCTTTTTGTCAACTTTCTTGTGAATGCCTAATTAGAATAATTTCCGTGTGCTTCAGTATATGGTGCAGAAAGCCTGCATTAAAACCTGTATTACTATTATTGCTTTGCACAAAACTAATTGTTTTTTGTCTACAGTGTACTTTATGTTTTAGTATTATCTGAAGAGCGTGTGTTGCTTTGAAGCAATCTGACATTTAACTAAAGAATTCAGAAATACATTCGATTTTGAAAATTTTGTACCACTTACTGATGAAGTTTTGTAGCTTTTGGTTTGTGGAAACTGTTGTACGCACTTGTGTGTGGTCTGTATATACATACACATCTGCTTGTGACACAAGAAACATTACAAGAAATTTGAAGAAGATCCTCTCATTGAGTAAGAGCATTTATCTTTATGGAGGAAAGTTAAAAGAACTTAAACAACAACAAAAAGCCTTCCTAAATAATCAGTTAACGTACAACTATATATATGCTTAGTTCTATATCTACCTAAGAGAATGTGTTGTGCAACAAATTGATTTGCAGCTTGAATGTAGTGAACTCCATCCCAGTTACCAAATTTGGAACTATCATTACAGCTTTGGCTGTTATTAACTTATTATAGCTATCGTGCCATTTATAATAGAATTTATATTGGATTTTGAAGAAGTTTATATTAATATGTGTAGAATCGCGGTGGAAATTTGACTGCGATTTTCCGCTACCACTAGCAGTTATCTTCCTTGTTTATTCAAATTACAATCAGAGGGGTCCAAACATTTGTCAAAGTCAATTGTGTTCGTTGTTTACGATTTATAAAGGCTTCATCAGGACCAAATGAAAAGTGTATTTTGTAAAAGCATCACTTGCTTGACACACAAAAACTAATGGTCTATAAATTTCCATGTGTGTTCTAGTAGTCGTGGAACCCGATTCTTCTGGAGTTTTATCGTCTATTTGCGTATCTTTTACTTAAGCGGCCAAGTAGCCTTTAAAAAAATTAGAAGATGCTTTTAAAAAAAAAATATCACTTTATAAGGAAACATCCAAAAAAATTATGAGAACGAATCTTTATTATGGGCATATATAAAAGAGATTATGGATAACAGCTGAAACTTTTAACAAAAAAAAAAAGTTATCTGTGACATCCAGTGATATGAAAACGATATAAAGAAATCTCCAATAAGTTGTTGAACAATAAAACACAACACACAAAAGCTGTCCGAAATACTACGCAAACATAGTTAGCTAACTCTTCTCGTTATGTGATGTTTTGGAAAATTTGAAACATAGTTAACTCTTCGCACCGGTACCGATAGGGATGTTTGATACGAAAATAATTACACCAGACAAATTTCATAGAAATTATAAAACAAACCAACAATGAAAAACTCATTTAAAAACGAAGCGAAATATTTGAATATGCGTTACAAATACAGAAAAAGATGTCACGTTTATTAATTGAACGCAGCTTATATTGCCACGTGGAACTCAACGCTGACTCCATTGCTTACGTCACTCTCACCATCTCTTCCCGGCTCTCCTTTTTTGACGTTATAACTTATAATAATAAACTTTCTTCTCCGAGAGGCAAAAGAAACAACACAACAAAATCATGAGAAGATCTGATCACCAGACGCCGGCGTTTCCCGGCGTGTTGCCGATCGTTTTCTTGCTTATATTATCAGCGACGGAGCTTGTGGCGGGTCAAGGCCAGCCTGATCCGACAGATGAGAGGTATAACTACGGTAACTTAAGTCCAGCCATGGCAGTGATCGTCGTGATCCTCATCGCCGCTCTCCTCTTCATGGGCTTCTTCTCCATCTACTTCCGCCACTGCTCCGGCGCACCCGACGCCGCCGGCGTTTCGCCGGCTAGTGGCGGAAGAACCGTCACCGCGGCGGCGCGTGGGCTAGACGTTTCCGTGGTGGAGACGTTTCCCACGTTTGTCTACTCGGAGGTGAAGACGCAGAAGTTCGGGAAAGGTGAGCTGGAGTGTGCGATTTGTCTGAACGAGTTCGAAGACGACGAAACGCTGCGTTTGCTGCCTAAATGCGATCACGTGTTTCACCCTCACTGCATCGGGGCATGGCTTGAGGCTCACGTGACTTGTCCTGTTTGCAGAGCGAATCTCGCCGAGCAAGTAGCTGTCGAACCGGATCTTGAGTTGCAGGAGGTGGTGGTGAATCCCGAACTGGTGGTTGCTGCTCCTGTACCGGAACAACCGGTTACGAGTGAAGTCGATTCCAGGAGATTACCAGGAGTGCCGGTGGATGTGAAACGAGTCAGGTTCTCCAGATCGCATACGACGGGACATTCGGTGGTTCAACCGGGAGAATGTACCGAGCGGTTTACTCTTCGGTTACCGGAAGATGTGAGGAAGAGGATGATGGAGAATTGGAAACTAAACCGGTCGGATAGTCTTACTAGGGGAGGGAGTTCAAGAAGAGGCAAACCGATTGATCGGTCAAGGGCTCGGTCTGATCGTTGGTTGTTCCGTAAAACGCCGTCGTTTCTCTGGAGGAGTCGAGATGATGGTTCGATTAGGCTAGGTGGTACCGGTAGCGTTAGAGGCAATGCGGTAACGAATTTAACCGGTGATTCGGTACGGTCAGACCGGTGGGCTTTTCTTAGAAACGGGTCTTTTCTGTGGAGGAACACTTCGGTGCATGTGCCAAGAGGAGGAGTCAATAAGGACGGCGAAGGAACTTCGGTTAAATCGACCGGTACAGGGGGATCGACCAGCGGTTCGGTGAGGTTACCAGTTTAGCTGACTTTTCTTTTAGCCGTAGCTACTTTTTATCATCTTTTTTATTTTTATTTTTTTTGTTTTGTATGGGATTGTTGATAAAACACGCAATACATTTTCTTAATTTTTATTGTTAATTTTTGTATTCTTAAATTCTGTAACGTACATATAAATCAAAGTCAAATCCAGAAAATAGTGCTGTTCTCTAAAATAAAATGAGGTGCGGTATGGTGCAGGTAGATTTCTGAGTTCTTGAAATATAACAAGGTTTTATTCGACGACAGAGAATATCGGCAATATGTAAAGATAGAATAAATAAGCGTATAGAATATAGTTTGTCTGTTTTGTGCAGAAAATATTATTTGAGGATAATGATCATTTCCAGGAAAAATGATACACTATTTACAAATAATTCCACCGAGTTTTTGATATGTATGTACATTATTGACCGCCTCTCGTCACCGATCAAATCAGGGAGGAGTTAAGTATCATTTGTCAATTTTAATCTAGAAGGACATAATATAATATTTGTAACCAATTCGCACAACTATATTTCACATGTAACCTATGAGCAACATATGCATCTTTCTTTCATCTTAATCATCATCGTCTTATTGGATCATACTTAAACACGCAAATATCTGGGTGCCAGCAAATCCGGAAGATCCCAAAATAAGAATCACCATCTACTGGGCTTTGGGTTTGCAAAGTTAAGACCCAATAAGCATATGTTCTTCCACTGGGAGTTTAGAGTGGTAGGAAGAACAACCAAAAAAGCCGCAAATCATCCCGACCCTTGTTATTGTTACTAATTATGTTCAACTTTTCTTGGGTTGGGCCATACTGATGCTTTGTATAACGAAAAGCTAAGTTTGGAAAGAAAAGAACAAGTACAAGCTCCTGGCTAGATGTGGCACTAACACTTTTTTTTGTGATGTGGCACTGACGCATTTACCTGAATTGAAATAAGAATGATCATCATCGGATAATTTCTCAGAAATTCACTAAAAATTCACTAAATCTTTGAAAAATAAGAGAGCAAAAATAGAAAAAAGAATATTGTTTCTTAGCAGAGAAATGTTCACCAAATTAAATACATAACTAAAATATTTTAAATATTAATATAGTGAAGTGTAGATATTCATTTAGAGAAACGGATAAATAAACAATCAAAACTTTATTAGTTTTATGTAGTTCTATAATTTATATACACGATAATTGACATTTTAGTTTATAGACACGGATTAAGTTTGTTTGGTTTAGTTCAGTTTGCTATGTATAGAGTGCAAGTTAAATGCAATTCGACCGTTTAGCAGCTTTTTGCATTTTTTTTAAGAATTGCAGTTTTGTTGACATGTTCGGAATGCTTTAGTCAATGTCTTGTCAAGGATTGGACAAACACTAGAACTTTGTGCACCACTCTTCGAATTATTGTCCATTTATTTCCTGTTCTTTTAGGCTATACATAAAAATTTTAAAAGTAAAGTTGCAAAAATACTGGTAAAAGAAAAGTGCAGAGAATATTTGAAGTGTAAGTAAACCGGTCATGAGACACATTGGGTAAACAGGCAAATAATATAACCTGAAAAAAAGTAAAAGTTGAAATTTTCTAACAAATTAAAAATACACGTTAGTAAGATTGCTCTGATCAGCTAAATAGATTGCTGGTCTCTTCGCTTCAGTATTGCATCGAAATAATTTACAAACCAGCTCCTAACAAACATCTTATGATTTGTATTATTGTGAATAAAGTAAATCAAGTTACTGAGGTTGTTAGAGAATGAGGGGGACAAAAGTGAAAGCCTATGATAGACTAGAACAGATATGGGTAATATTAAAACCATGGAGCTCATGTGTATAAGTTATTGATTGTTAAATAAACAGTAAAAACATGAGTGTGTGTGTGGACAAAATCAATGTAGGTTGGAATCTGAATTCCTTCTTTTTCGGACAAAATCAGATGTTTTCAGTCTGCTTCATGTCTTAATAGCAAACCCAATAAAGCATTTTCATCTCACTTCTCTTTTCTATCAGATGTTTTCAGTCTGCTTCATGTCTTAATAGCAAACCCAAGAAAGCATTTTCATCTCACTTCTCTTTTCTTGATCCTTGGGATTGACTCTCTTTTTCCCTTATGGGTTTGACCTAGTAAAATATTGCAGTTTGCTTTTGGGGAATTTTAGTTAAAGCTCGATGAAACACGAGGCTTTGATTTGTGTGTTTCTACAGAGTTTGTTTTTGTTTATAGGCTCCATTGGTAACACTGAAATGAAAATAAAATTAAAATACTTTGCACTGATAGAGTTTGATTTAATAAGTAAAATATTTTGCTGGGGTGATTTTAAGAGTTTTAAATTAATCATATTCACATGAGCTGAAATACATGTGCAAATTCACAAGGAAAACAGACTGCCTCTCCACCTTTTGATTCTTTTAGGTTTTTAATTTTAGTTTCTCTTAGGTTTTCTTCCTTTCTCTATGGGTTTGTGCTTCTCTGCCTCTCCGCCTTTTGATTCTTCTCCTGTCATGGTGATAGATCGATTGTAGACGATTTTATTCAGATATCCTCATAGATGGTGGTTGGTGTGATTGGTGTGATGAACATGTCGGCTTGAGATCCAGATGAGATTGATCGATGTTCTCCGGTAGAGGATCTTCCAAGCGACGAAGGTGGCGCCGGTTTCGAGTTCAGGTTGGTGCGGCGGCGTGTGTGTCAGTGAACCGCGAAGATTAGGATTTCACATCTTTGGACTGTGGAATGGGCTTTGAGTCCAGATTGTAATTTTTTCATGTTTGGTTTGGCCCAGTAGAATCTGGACTTTGATGTAATTCGGATGGGCTTGGCCCTTTTATATAATATTACTCGAAAGAAAAAAAAAAACAGATTGAAACCAGAAACACAAAAAAATCATGTAAACCACACATGATCAGCTATAACTAACTGTTTTAGAATAATCTTCATACCAATAAAAATCTAATTTAAGCATACGTGCAGTTTACAAAAAAGTAATACATATATATATATATAGAGAGAGAGAGAATTCTGTCATTTCACATATTACCAATCAAAATCATATTTATTTTAGAAAAATCTGGTTTTGATCGAGACAAGTAAATTTACGAAAACATAGTCAGAGCTATATAACAACTATTTCCAGCACCTAACTTTCATGCTTTTGCTCGTTGCCAACCAATTTTATGGCTTTAACTTTTTGGGTTGACGGGATGAGATACCTCTACTGGTTAGAGCTATGGGGACCAATTGTCATGTTCCCGGGTTCGACGCCAGTCGGAGGCGAACTGTCTCTTCCATGTCACCATTAGTGGTACTGGGCTTCGGTCCAGATTAATACCTTCCCGGGTGAAGTGGACTGCTGCCTGACCGGGCTCAGAGAATGACTCGTTAAACGGGAATCCTGGATTATCAAAAAAAAAAAAAAACTCTTTTGGGTTGATAATATAGAATATGAATTTAGTCAAAAAAATAGAATATGAATTGTCCGATAAATTTTCTCCTGTAAAATTGTTAATGAATCATCTACATTTTTTTGAATGAATCATCTGCATTGCAGCTACTTTCTTTTTTTCTTTTTTTTTTTTGCTAAAGGATTTTCATGCAGCTACTTTCTTATGAATGTACTCGGTAAAATACCGAACCAATCTTTGACAAAAAAATACTGAGTCAATATAAGATATGAAAACAACAAGAACCACAAAAATCACAACATTATCATCAACAAGAACGGGTCATTCGATGATTGTCATTTGGCCTTGCAACCAAGGGTACATATGTATATTGCACATATATGTACATGGATATAAATTCAAAAGTTGATCGCATTTGTCCCCAACCAAAAACTACAAGCCTTTCTTTAATAATATAATATAGACACATCGATAGATACCATAGAGATGTCCTAAAACTTATGTGCTTACAAGTTTGTGACCCAATTTTGGATATAAAGTTCAAACACTCCATGTGTGGACATCCTTACAATACATCTTCGCTTACTGAGTGCCTCTCTCACGGATTCTTTTATCTTACCATATATGTTAGTTGTTAATCTATTATCAACTAATAATGTGAGTTAGTGGTGTATTAAGAATTAAAATAAAAAGGCATACACTTATCATTCAGTTTTATGCATGTGTTAGAAACGTGTGGATCCATCACCTTCGACAAAAAACCTCCCAAGATATTAATCCTATTGTCTACTTTTTGGTATTTTCGCATTTTAATTTCATAATCTATTAGACGTTCAGATTCTTCAAAATATAAATATCTTTAGTCTTTGTCGTCATTATAAATGACCGGTGTTTCTTATGTGATGTCGAATTTCAGAGATATATATATTGTCTTGTGGAATGTGGAGTAATCAATTAATTAACAAAAAAGTTAACAATATATCATGATTTTATTTTAACTGTAAGAAAAGAAACTTTTAAAATTGAGGCGAAATTTTTTATTTTTAATTTCGCTAAGAGACGATATAATGTTGAATACATGTGTTTCATGTCTGCAAATCGATAGTTTCATTTCTTTATACGAACGTAAAATTGATAAGTATCATTTCGATACTTACTTCAGAGAGATAATTTCCAAAACGAGGTCAAAGGTGTTGACACATTTGCTTTATATAATGTGTTTTGAGATTTCGACTACTAACAAACTTCGTCTACATTCTCATAAGTCTCTTCCCGTTCGTCATTTCAAACCTAACACGTGATACATAATTATATATACACGTAGTACAAAAAAAACATACGTAAATCCGCAGTTAAAATTTGAGCCATAAAGATCCCCCAACACTGGGATATTCCGTCACTTTATTAGCAGCTAGTTAACCTATAACTATTTTTTAGCTAAACCTATAAGGCTATAACTATGTAATACATGCCACGACCGATGACACATTTAGTTTCGGGATATTTTAAAGGGAGAATTACCAATTGTGACTCAAAACTTGGAGTCAAACCCAAAAGAGTACCCCAACTTGGGTCAAAGGCAAAAGTAACTTAAAAGGCTATTGAAATTACAACTATCTCCTTGTGAACAAACAAAAAAACGGATTTTTTTTTACGTTTCTACCCCTCGCAAGTCGTCTGTAAACAGACGACTTGAAAATAAGTCGTCCAGACGACTTTAAGTTAAGTCGTCTGGACAGTTATTCTTAAACATAATTTAAAAATTTTGTAAAAAATATTTTGATAAGTGAAAAATTGGAATTATGTAATTAACATATGTCTTAAGAGATATAAATTAATATATAACAAATTTCAATTGTTTTCAGCCCAGATGAGTGAAAGTAGTGAGTCATGATATTCTTTAGTTTATGTTTCATCAACATATGTTGTAGTATTGTATGTGTTCTTAGGGTTAGATTTTGGAAAGCATTAAAACCGTTTTTTGAAAATTTTTAAAATTACCTAGGCGTGTTCGTTTCTGTGTATAGTAAACACTATTGAAGTATAATTTGATTTTATAACGTGGTTAGTAAGTTAATTTAGTCATTTAGTTTAGGGGTTCATTTTAGGGTATTGGACGACTTAATATTTAGTCTTCTGTTCCCAGACGACTAATATTAGGTCGTCTGATGTACATTATCAGCCAGAATAAGTCGTCTAAACCGACCAAACCTTAAAGTTTACCAATGTACTTTTAAAGCTAACCGGATTATTTACCCAATATATAGGTGATTTTTTTTTTTTTTTTTCATTTTCCGCGAACAGAAACCCTAACAGTTCTCTCTCACCGGCGATATCAAAGGCGATTCGAATTCCCACTATTTCCGAACAACCATCGTTCTCAACGTCGGCTATCTATCTCACTTCATTCTCACCGTTGTCGCCGCAGCTTCTTCTAACCCTAGCGCCGCCGATTCCTCTAAACCCTAGCGCCCCGCTTCCACTATTCCGAACAAACCGTCGCCCTCGCCACCGTGCTCACCAACGTTCTCACCGCCGCTTACTCTAAACACTAGCTAGCACCGCCGTTTCTTCTAAACCCTAGCGCCGCCGCTTCTTCTAAACCCTAGCGCCGCCGCTTCTTCTCTGTAAACCGTAGCGCCGTTTCTCTGTAAACCCTAACGCCGGTAAGTCATCAAACTCGTGGAAAAGATGAACATAAAACGTTGTCTCTTTCAATTTACTCATTCTCACCGTTTCACGTTTATTTTTTCAGATCTATAACCACAATGACGAGTACTCGAACTCCTTCTGCGACTAATCAGGTCCGCTTGAAATTTTTCTACTGGAAGACTTGTAAGTAAGTCGTCTGGAAAGTCTTCAACCTGGACGACTTAGTACGTCCATTTGGAAGACTTTCCAGACGACTTAAATATAAGTCGTCAACTAAGTCGTCCAGTTGGACGACTTTCTAGACGACTTATATTTAAGTCGTCTACTAAGTCGTCTGGAGTAACAATTAAGGCGTGATTGATTTAGCTTGTGTTCTGACTTCTATTGTTGTCTTTGATTATTTTGCAGACAAAAAGGATGGATATTCCAGAACTCCCCCGTAGGTTATACACATAGGGGAAGAGCCAGAACCCCACAATAGCATTTCGTATCATACGGATAACACGAAGTTGCATACTGCTCTTAGGGAAGCTCTCACTGATGCTGAATTGAAGAGCTCAAGGAGTCGAGATTGGGAGTTTTCATCAAGTTCAAGGAGCAGGGATTTGGTTGGGCTTCAAGGCTGGTTCACCACTTGCTCGGTTTAAAGCTGGACATTAAGAAGAAGTACGAGATGTGGTGTCTCGTTGGTCCAGAACCTGCGAGGTTTTCACTGTTAGAGTTTGAAAACATCACTGGTCTAAACTGCGACTACATCGAGGACCTTGAGACACCAGAGATGTGAAGTTACCCCCACAGATGGTTTCTTTCTGGGAGATGATGGGAGTTCATCGGGAAGCTGGGCCAAGTACTGATCAGATAATAGCAGCACTGAAGAGATGCGGGGATTGGTCCAGGGAAGATCGCAAGCGACTCGGCGTACCTTTCCATCTTCACTGGATTCATTGAAGGGAAAAAGTTCTCAAGCGCTACACGAGCTACTCTCGCAAGGCTAGTGATGGATTTAGAAAGGTTTGAGAATTATCCATGGGGGAGAGTCGCGTTTAAGGTGCTGATGGACTCTTTGTGGAACAAAGATATTACTGGCTGTTACACCGTGGATGGCTTTATACAAGTTCTTCAGGTCTGGGCGTACGAAGCTATTCCGGGATTGGGTGCTAGTATTGGTCTACCCAGAGCAAAACAGTCCGTCTCCACCGATTCTGGCTTACGACGGCAGCAGAGGCCGCAGATTCATGAAAGCTGCTATCTTGAGTCAGGTACCTTTCCATCTTCACTTAATTAAGTCGTCCGGAAGGTCTCCAGCTGGACGACTTAGTAGACGACTTATATAAGTCGTCTGGAAGGTCTTCCAGCTGGACGACTTAGTAGACGACTTATTATAAGTCGTCTGGAAGGTCTTCCAGCTGGACGACTTAGTAGACGACTTATTATAAGTCGTCTGGAAGGTCTTCCAGCTGGACGACTTAGTTAGACGACTTTATTATAAGTCGTCTGGAAGGTCTCTTCCAGCTGGACGACTTAGTAGACGACTTATTATAAGTCGTCTGGAAGGTCGTCCAGCTGGACGACTTAGTTAGACGACTTATAATAAGTCGTCTGGAAGGTCGTCCAGCTGGACGACTTAGTTGACGACTTATTAATATAAGTCGTCTATTTAGTATTTTGTTTCAAATATCTAACTCGATTCTTCTTCTATTTACTGCAGACCCGCGTGATCAACTTTGTTGAGAAAGACATTAGTGAAATGTGGCCAAATGGGACTCTGAGGTTGATGACGTGCCCGCGGAGAACATCATTAAAGTGATGTATGACGGAGACCGTGGAAGTGGACCATGGATTGCTGGGAAGTCACTGGTACAAAACCCAGTTTGTGACTCCATCGAAAAGAGCCAAAGAGATGGTTGTGGAGGAGGTGGAGGAAGACAATCAGAGACCTCGGAAGAAAGCTCGTAAAGAGGCTCCTAAAGAGGCTCCTAAAGAGGCTAGAGAAGAGGCTCCTACAGAGGCTACAGAAGAGGCTACAGAAGAGGCTAGAGAAGAGGCTAGTTGGGTGACCAGAGAGGAGTTAGAAAACATGTTCAAGGACTTAGGTGACATGATGAAAGAGGGTTTAAGAAGTGCATCAGGGAGATTAGGAAGATCTCCGATAGA
>NC_079515.1:38243928-38244888 GCF_000801105.2 Raphanus sativus | reverse complement strand
CCGGATGAACGCAGTGATAAGTCCTAACGGTAGGCAGGCAATACCAACGCCACCAAATATCTAGAAACATTGGAGAGAACAATGGAAATTTAAAACTAAAAACACCAATTAACTAGAAAAGATACAGAACTAGATGGCGCCATGCATCTTGTTTGTTGAGAGCTTGTGTTGGTCAATGACGAATCCATAATATAAGACAGTTTCTATCCTATCGTATCCAAGTATACAAGGCACTCCTCAGCAAGACAGAACAATGCTCATACCGTGAAAAGAACTGAACCAACAATGGTAGCAAGAGCAACAACGTATTCTGGAAAGGTAGTACGCATGCTCCACGTTTTCTCAGATGCGACACTAGCTGTAAATGCTGAGCACTGCATCGATTAAACCAGAGAGAGAGAGAGAGAGAGAGATGAAATATGTTACAATCTGAAACCCTCTATGGTGAATAAAAAATGGCAATGGCGAAATCAAGAAGCAAATAATACCTGGCGAGCAGTGTTACCGATACATGGTTGATTATTTGAAAACTGCCAGGAAGTAGGGAAAGAGGTGGTGCCAGAAGCCAAGTGCCTGACAGTGAAATCCACCTTTCCAATGACACCTAACATGATGTAAAAGAGAGTGAATCCAATGACCACGAAATTAAACACAACCATGAACAGCTCATTTAAAAACATAATAACTCTGGAGTGCTTATGACTTCTGTAGGTAAGATAAAGATGTTACCAACAATTATAAGCTAAGCTAGTCCTAGCACAAACAAGACAGAAAAATAATTATGGTAATTTATCAACATAGTGAAGATAAGAACAACATTAGATGAAGGTCCATACTAGATGCTTGCTAATGACTACATTTTTTTTTAATACCAAGAGGTTCTGGCCAAAGCCCGTAATCCCCAGAACCGAAACCACATTTAAGATTAGTTATGACTTAAAAGGCTCTGAAGTTCAAGCC
>NC_079515.1:38060875-38243828 GCF_000801105.2 Raphanus sativus | reverse complement strand
ATCCACATGCCGCATAACGACCCTCTCCTCGTCGAACTCGGAATCGGTGATTGCCAAGTCACCAAAATTCTCGTCGACACCGGCAGCTCGGTCGATTTGATCTTCCGAGCCACACTCGACAAGATGGGCGTCGACACTGGAAGTATGAAGCCATCGTCCCGCTCCCTCACAGGTTTCAACGGCTCATCCGAAGCCCTGATCGGCACCATTCGCCTTCCAGTGTACGTATGTGGCACGACCCGGACCGTTAAGTTCTCGGTCGTCGATTCTAAAAGCCCCCTACAACGCGATCCTCGGCACCCCTTGGCTGCATTCAATGCGAGCAATCCCATCAACTTACCACCAATGCGTGAAGTTTCCGGGAGAAGACGGAAAGATCCGAACACTACGAGGCGATCAGCAGGCTGCTAGAGATCTATTAATCGCGACTATAAAGTTACAGCGACAGACGTCGCATGTCAACACCGTTGCACACCCTCTGCAGAAGGTGTTTCCCCAGCAAGAAGAGGTGCTAGAGATACCGATCGATGATACCGATCCTAGCAAGGTGATCCGCATCGGCGCATCCCTACCGGACGATATGCAGCAGCAACTCGCCGAGTTTCTCCGCCAGAACGTCTCTACCTTCGCCTGGACTACTTCCGATATGAAAGGGATCGACCCAGCAATCACCTCCCATGAGCTCAACGTTGATCCGACCTTTAAGCCTATCCGCCAGAAGCGCCGAAAGCTAGGACCTGAACGATCAAAGGCAGTTAACGACGAGGTGGACCGCTTACTCGCCGCCGACTCCATCATGGAAGTCAAATACCCCGACTGGCTTGCTAATCCCGTCGTCGTCAAAAAGAAGAACGGAAAGTGGCGAGTCTGCGTCGATTTTACTGATCTGAACAAGGCTTGTCCAAAAGACAGTTTTCCTCTCCCACACATCGACCGTTTGGTCGAGTCGACTGCTGGTAACGCCCTATTGACGTTCATGGACGCATTTTCCGGGTACAACCAGATAATGATGCATCCTGATGACCGCGAGAAGACGGCGTTCATAACAGACAGAGGTACATACTGCTACAAGGTAATGCCCTTCGGGCTTAAAAACGCGGGAGCCACCTACCAACGCCTTGTCAACCGCATGTTCGCCGACAAACTGGGCTCCACTATGGAAGTCTACATCGACGACATGCTAGTCAAGTCGCTCCGAGCCGAGGATCATCTCTCGCACCTCAAAGACTGCTTCACAACGCTCAACGAGTACGGTATGAAACTGAACCCGGCTAAATGCACGTTCGGCGTTATGTCCGGCGAGTTTCTCGGATACATCGTCACCCAGAGAGGAATTGAGGCTAATCCTAAACAGATATCGGCGATCCTCGATCTCCCAAGCCCCAAGAACAGCCGAGAAGTGCAACGTCTCACCGGCCGCATAGCAGCGCTCAACAGGTTCATCTCGCGATCTACCGACAAGTGCCTTCCTTTCTTCGAACTGTTGCGGGGAAACAAACGATTCATTTGGGACGACAAGTGTGAGGAAGCCTTTGGCCAGCTGAAGCAATATTTGACTACCCCTCCTGTCCTCTCGAAACCGGAAGCGGGTGACATTCTCACCCTCTATATCGCCGTCACGCCTATCGCCGTCAGCAGCGTCCTCATACGCGAAGATCGGGGGGAACAGAAACCGATCTTCTACACGAGCAAGCGCATGACAGAAGCCGAAACCCGCTATCCCACACTCGAGAAAATGGCGCTTGCGGTGGTACATTCAGCGAGAAAACTCCGCCCGTATTTTCAGTCTCACACGGTTGAAGTTCTCTCCAATCAACCCCTCCGAACAGTCATGCAGAACGCCAACCACTCTCGGCGACTAACAAAGTGGGCAATGGAGCTCAGCGAGCACGACATCATATACAAGAACCGGACAGCAGCCAAGTCCCAGGTCCTCGCTGACTTCCTGATCGAACTCACACCCGAACTCGAGCAGGATCTTGCCGTGTCGTCTCGCAATTGGATCCTGCATGTCGACGGCTCCTCGACCAATAAAGGGTCTGGCGCCGGCGTTCAGCTCCAATCCCCAACCGGCGAACTGATAAGACAGTCTTTTAGCTTCGGCTTTCCCGCTTCCAACAACGAGGCTGAGTACGAGTCCCTACTTGCAGGGTTACGCCTCGCCAAAGCCGTCAGAGCCAAACGCCTCAGTGCTTACTGCGACTCCCAGCTCGTCGCCAGTCAGTACAACGGCGAGTACGATGCTCATAATGCAAGAATGGACGCCTACCTCAAGCTTGTTCAGGACCTCACGAAAGACTTCGAATTTTTCGAACTCACCAAAGTCCCCAGAGGAGAGAACGTCTGCGCTGATGCTCTGGCAGCCCTTGGGAGCAAGCTCCACGATCAGATCAAGCGGACAATTCCCATTCATCGGATCGAAAACCCCAGCATCACGGCACAAGGTGCGAGTACCTCCTCTGTCTCTGCAGTAGCTGTTGCGGCCGAAATGGACATCGATTCCTCATCAGACGAAATCCCCGACTGGCGTACCGATCTGATCAACTATTTAGCACACGGCACCCTCCCAGATGATAAGTGGCTAGCGCGAAGACTGAAAGCACGCAGTGCCCATTACGTCGTCATCGACGGCGAACTACACCGTTGGAACGCCAACAAGGTCCTCCTGAAATGCATATCAGGCGATGAAACGCGGCTAGTCATGGCTGAAAATCACGAAGGCGCGGCAGGCAATCACTCTGGAGGACGAGCCCTAGCACTTAAAGTCCGAAGTCAAGGCTTCTACTGGCCTACTCTAAACACAGACTGCGAATCCTACGCCAAACGCTGTGATAAATGCCAAAGACACGCACCCACGATCCACTGCCCCACCGAGCAATTGCGCACTCTTACGGCACCATATCCGTTTATGCGTTGGGCAATGGACATCATCGGACCCATGCCGAATTCACGAGGAAAGCGTTTCGTCCTTGTCCTGACTGATTACTTCACCAAATGGATCGAAGCGGAAGCCTTCGCTAACATCACCGACAAGGAAGTTCAGAAGTTTGTCTGGCGCAATATCCTTTGTCGTCACGGTCTTCCTTACGAGATTGTGACAGACAACGGGTCACAGTTCATCTCGCATCAGTTTCGTGATTTCTGCGACAAATGGAGAATCCGTTTGAACACCGCAACGCCGCGGTACCCGCAGAGTAACGGCCAGGCAGAGTCGTCCAACCGTACGATCATCGACGGCTTAAAAAAACGTCTAGACTTGAAAAAAGGCTGCTGGGCCGACGAGCTAGACGGTGTCCTTTGGTCTCACCGCACCACGCCTCGTTCCGCGACTAAGTGCACCCCATTCTCCATGGCCTACGGCGTTGAAGCGATGGCTCCCGCCGAAGTTAATGTAACCAGCCTCCGAAGATCACGAATGCCTCAGCACGCTGAGCTCAATCAAAGTATGCTCCTCGACGCACTTGACGCGATCGAAGAACACCGCGATCAAGCCCTACTCCGAATCCAGAATTACCAACATCAGATTGAGCGCTACTATAACAAAAAGGTCAAGTCGCGCCCTCTTGAACAAGGTGATCTCGTCCTTCGAAAAGTCTTTGAGAATACTAAGGAGTGGAAGGCCGGCAAGCTTGGAACTAATTGGGAGGGGCCATACAGAATCACACAAGTAATCAAACCTGGGGTTTACCGTCTCGAGACATCAACCGGTGAAGCTGTCCCTCGCGCATGGAATTCCATGCATCTTAAGCGTTATTCCGCCTAGCTCCGTTGCGATCCAGCAGGCGACGAACACGCTTCGTTTACCAAACAATCGTGCAAGTGCGCTTCACGAGCCACTCCTGCCCTATTGTAAAAAAAAAAAAAAAAAAAAAAAAAAAAAAAAAAAAAAAGAGAGCCGAGTAAGTGCACCCTCCGCGTCACTCTTACTCGACTCCAACGAACTACGAATGGCTTGATTCTCTTTGGAGATACGTAGGCAGCCTTAACCGGTGCAGCTATAACCAATACACATCGAGTAAGTGCACCCTCTGCGTCACTCTTACTCGACCCCAAACGAACTACGGATGGCTTGATCCTTTTTACAGGTACGTAGGCAGCCTTAACCGGTGCAGCTATAACAAAACCAAAAAAAAAAAAAATAAATAATAAATATACTTGTGTCTCACGACGCGGAAAAAGGGTCCGCAGATGCGCGCCTCGATGCCACTCACCGCGACTCGAAACAAAAAGCCCGGTGGCGCTAGAAGGAGGGGAGAAATGTCGCGATCTGGTAAACTAAGCCGGCGACTAAAATTGATTTTGGAGCAGCTAAAAGCCAGCGACCAGAACCACCTTCTGGTACATGGGTGACTTAGCCGCTGAATGTTCTTCAACGAGCGACAAAGAGATTCGCCCTACTGCCACTTCCCGCGAACCTGCAATCACAAAATACGCGGGTCACAATAGCCAACAACAACACGCCGCGAGTAACCCGTTCATTCCAGAAGTTCTGAAGACCACTGAGGCAAAATAGGCTATAATGCGAGATTTGATGAAGACGCTAAGTCAGAAACGGGAGAGCGACAAGAAGTTGAGACAACGCCAGCGTGGGGGGGGAGAACATCGCGACTCGGCAAGCAAAACCAGCGAGCCGAACCAACGATTAGAGTCGTCCAAGCAAAGCCAACGATCAGAGTTGTCCGCAAACATGTCGCGACCCACGAGCCGAACCAACGAGCAAACCTGCTTTTGGGAGCCGTGAAGTCGGCGACTTGGCGAGCAAAATCAGCAGATAAAATAGCAAAGCAAAAGAGCCCAAGGCACCAATAAAAAAAAAGAGAATATTGTTATCCGGTTCAGTCCGAGTTCGATAAAAAGAAAAGGCATTCATAACTGGATATCCGTTAAAGTGACAAGCAAAGAACTGGAACAACACAACAACAAAGGCCCTGCAAGACTTCAAAAAGGAAAAGAGTCCCAAGGCAGATAAAAAAACTACTAAGTATTAATTCTACAACAACATGGCGATCTAGTTCGCCGGATCCTCCCGATCCTCGACAACTGAAGGCAGTGTCGTCACCACCGGGCTTCCCGGAAGACCCGTGTTTCCTCCATCCTTCCCGCTATCTTCGGCCTCGTCATCGATCTTCTTCTCAACCGGCTCCTGATCCACAACCTTGGAGCCCTCATTCAGTTTCTTCGCCATGGTGTCAAAGGAGTCATCGGGCGACTGCATCCTCGACAAATTTCCCGGATCGAGAAAGTTGTCGTTTGTTCCGTACTTGTCGACTCCCGCGAGGATCTCTTCATTCACGAATGGAGAAGGTAAGACAAGTGGGGAGAGTCTAAGGTCCTCCTCGGGGATATCTCCAACCATGAGCTTATCTTTCTCCACCTCGTACAACTCCTCTTGCGTCTTGAACATACCGAGTAGCTCCTCAGCAACATCATAGCCTTCCTCTATCGCTAGCTCAAGGCATTTTCGTGTTCCAGACGCCTGCCCAAACAGGTTATGTGCCATTTCGAAATTATCGCGACGAACGGAGTAATCCCGAATGTTATCGAAGCGACGATTAGCCTTCAAAGTCATCGCCGTCTCGACCCTAGCTCTTTCGAGAGTTACCTCATACACTCGAGAATCCCTAAGCCTCTTCCTTTCCGAGATAAGCTTATTAACTACAGCATCCCGCTCTTTCACCAGACCTTCCTTCTCTATCTCCAACGAAGCCTTCTCGCGAGTAAGAATTTTGACAGCAGATCGGGAATTCAGCAACTTCGTCTTCAAATCGTCGAATTTCACACGAAGGACCCGTTTATCCTCAGCGGCTTTGGCTGCCGCGACCTCATGCATCCTGCGGACGCGAGCAACCTCTGCTTCCGCAACGCGAGCCGAATTTTCGGCGACACCCAACTGCGCCTGAGTTCGCCTCAGCTCAGTCTCATACCTCTCCACCATGCGGTTCATAATCCCATCGCTCTGTAATGTGGAAACAAGAGGAAAAACAACTTAAGTAACGAAGGAAACCGAAGTAACAAACCGAAATAGACTTTGATAAAAGAGTTACCAGTTTTCTAGCATGAGCAGCCTCTATGTACTCATCTTTGAAAAGGAGATTTTCCACCGGTGGAAGAGCAACAGGGCCTCCCCTCACTTGCCGAGTCAATTCAGCGCATTTTACCGGGTTGGAGATCAAGAGAGTGTTCTCGTTGTATGAGAAGCTCACTAAATCGGGAAAGTTCATCTGGAGTCCCTTGGTAGTAGCGGAGTCTCCAACAGCGCCTTCGCTCAGAGCAGGAGCACTTCGCGAAACGACGGCTTTCTTTCCAGGAACCTTCTTTTGCTTTAAGATAGAAGAGTCAGATGCGGGGGTAAACCCCTGATTCTCTCTCTCGTCGCGAACAAAGTTGTCTGCAGGGTCGTCGGGAGTAACTTCTTCAACTGGAAGATCCTCTCCGCGAGAGGAGCTCTGTTCAACCTCAGTCCGCTGCTTCTTCAGTTTCTTTGGTCGCTCTTCCAAGGGGTCCTTCGCAGAAGATTCAACAAGATCTTCGCGACTTGCGTTCGAGTCTTCGGTCTCCTTTTTGGAAGAAGCTTCGCGGGATCTCTTCTTCCCCTTCTTTTTCTTTGACTTCTGCTGCATTGCATCTTCGGGCGCCTCGAGAGGCTCATCTTCAGGGAGAGTGGATTCCTGCTGATCCTTAAGGGGACTACTTTTCCCCTCTTCTTTCGTTTCGGTCCCAGTAACTGCGGAGTTATCTTCGTTTCCGCCCGGAATCACGACCGGAGGAGGATCACCGCGCACCGCTCCCGCCGATTCACTCTCAGCTGCGGAAACAGATTTCTTCTTACTGAGCGATTTTAACTGCCCCTTCAGGATAGCGCTTAAGTCAGGAGTCTGCCTCATCTTTTTCGCCTTATTGACTAGCTTTTGCTGCTTCCTCGTAAACAACGACAAACGCTTTTTCCCGGGAATAATCACGCAAGGCAACCTGGACCGCCAAACCTCTGTAACCATAAGAGTAATAATAAGGCAAATCATCAGGACAGGAAAGTTGTGATTAATCAATGAGGAAGGAGGAAGACCGAGTACCTCTCGCTACGCGATCCTGACAGCGACGTATCCAATCGGCACTAAGATCAGGCCACCGACGATGACTAAGCGTTGCAATGGCTTGAGCGTGTTCAAAGAAGTTCTCCGGATATGCGATCGTATTCGGATGGCGAACTGCAAAAAACATAAAAGAAAGTCAACGGGTTAATACTTCAGAAATCAAGAAACTCGAGGATAACTACGATCTACCGATTTCACGATCCCAAAGGACCGGGAAGTCATCTCTCGGCGGCTCATCAAACGCGTGCTCGTCCGACTTAATGTAGAAGTAGTATCGTTGCCAGTCTTTCGTCTTGTTCGGGTAACCGGTAAGAACGTTGTAAGATGGTCGCATCTTTATCGAATGCAAACCGTGAGGCATCGGTCTCAGGAAGGTCAGCTCCTCGAAAGTCCTCACGCTCATCGGGATGTCCGCCGCAGTAGCCATAACCATTAAGGCGACAGCAATCCTAAACGATCCGTTCAAGAACTGGGTAATCGCCACGCCCCGACGACGAACGTATTCCGTGATCAAGCGAGGAATAGGAAACCACAGTTTCGTATCCACGCCGAAATAAGACTCGTAGACGCATTGGAACCCTACAGGTGGCGACCAAGGCCTTTGCCTAACAGACGGAACAAGATAGGTAACTCCGACAGCACCGCAACTCTTCAATAGATGTTTCACGCTGCTATGAGTAGAGTAACTCGGAAACACGTTTCTCCAGCGATAACCCTCGATCCCAGGATCGCGTAAAGTGTCTCGAGGAATACCCGGGAGCACTTCGAAACGGTCGCCAGAATGATAGCGCGTAGGCCTGTATTCCGGAGGCTCCACACTCTCTCTTCTGAGTCGCTTCATCGGAACCCTATAAGATCGTGCCTGCGCTTCAAGCTCCTCGTTCCCATCGCCTTCGCGAGAAGAACCCGCGTCTTTCTCAGCTTCATCTCCCCTCTGCGAATCAACAACCGGCGGATCCCTTTCCGAAGCCGCGTTCGTCGGCGCCCTAACCTCAACCGGAGCAGCAGAACCCGCAACCGCCTTTCCCTTTTCTTCTCGTGACAATCGCCTCCCCGATGGCATAGCGATTCGCAGACGACAAGCCTTACCAACAGGACTTAGAGAGAGAAACAATCGAAAATCTAGAGAGAAGGGAGAGCAAAGAAGGATACCTGAGACTGCAGAGAAGAATGACGAAAGTGAAGCAAAGCCACCTATTTATAGCAAAGGAAGGAGCACGGTTCCCAAAGTGCCATCATTAGGTCTAACAAGGCCTAAATGGGCTTTAATTAGGCCCGCAATCCCCCTTTTCTCGACTCGCAAAGGTTTGATTAACAAATCGAACCGGAGATTAAGAACCGATCAGACCGGAATTAGGACAAGGATTGGGGAACTGGTCAAACCGGAACCAAACCGGTATAAACCAGCCGTTTCGACAAAGGAAGAGAGAGAAAGCGGCGAGTAAATTCGCGTCTAAAGCAGACAGAAGCCTCCAAGCACCACGCGGGTTAACGCGTATCATCAGCGAGTAAAACCGCGCTTCGAAACAGCAGGGAGACAACGCGACTGAAGGAGGAAAAGGAAGCGAGTAAAATTTGATTCGGAATCACAGAGGCATAACACGATGTGTGGAACCAAGCTCGCGAGTCGCGCCAGACAACATAGCCTGCTACCGATTCACTACGGCTTTGCCTTTGCGCAAGCTCCGAATCCGGCTGCTGAAGTGTCTCGCTGCTCTTCGCGACCAAACAGACATACCTGCGAGTAAAATCATCTCTGAAGGTCTCTCATAAACCCCGCGACAGATGGATCTTTCGTCTACTTACTTATGATCGCTAGCGTTGGATAAACGCGAGTGCTGTCCCTCACGGCAAAACGACGTACCAGCGAGTAAACTCGCACTCGGGGACCCGCAGGAGCATCACGACGAATCAAACCAAAACCGCGACCAACCAAGCAAGCCAGCGAGTAAATTCACTTTCGGAGGCCTTACTGGGACGCCGCGACAAACCAAGCCCCAAAACACGCGAGTAAAACCGCCTTTTGAAGGCCTCGTGGGGGACATCGCGACAAAACCCCCGAGTAAGTCTGCCTATAGTCAGCTCTGAAGTCAGCGACCAAATGCCCGCATACGGGGCAGTACCGAGACACCGGACAGGCAAATGATCATCGATTCACCAAAACCTCTCTTACAAACAGTCCGTCAGAGTAATGCTATCGTTAACTACAGACGAACTGGGGGGGACTTACTGTAGAGGGGAGATTGTATCCCTCCAAAGGCCCGGCGAACGATGACACATCACCTGTCGATCCACAGAAGACAGGCCTAAAAGACAGCCCACTAAGAGGACTTCTAGTCGACCTGGCGACCAAAGGGCAACGGCCCATTTAACCGACCTATCGACTAAAGCCCATACGGGACAGCGAATCCTAGGGCGAACTGGCAGAGTCATCTATAAAAGGAAGGAGGAGGTGCTAGAGAGAGGGGATCGACACTTTTACACACTCACAAGACGGCTAGATCTAGGGTTTTCTCTCATCTCTATCCGTTATCTTGTATTGTTTTCCAGCCAGCTCTTCGAGCTCCGTCTTGTCTTCTTCTTTACATTCCCACTGTAACCTGGTCCTGATAACTTCATCTATAAAACGTCTTTGTTAAACCCACAGACGAGTTCTTCGTCTTCTCTTTACTAGTTTCGACCGAACTCGGTTCTAACAATTACGATGATATAGCGCCAGATGGCTTTGGGGTAAAGATGTAGTTGACTATTATATTTGGAGACAAGACAAGCTGTCCGAAACAACATGATTCAGCCAGCTTAGGCCCGGCCAAAAGGGACAATCCAAACCAAACGGAAAATGTTTTAAAATATTATATAAAAAATATTTACCCAGAAATAATATAAAATAATAACAAAAAAGAATTATATTAATATTTAAATTATTATTAACCATATCTAGTTAAATAATATAAAAATCAAAATTTTATTCAAAGGTTTAAATTAATACATTCAGTGAATATTTAAAACATAAATCGATATTTTAAATATGTAATTTTATATCTGCGTTAATACAATAATGAAAACTATTTAAAATAAATTTTAAATTTAAGTATATTTTTATCAGTGTATAATTGTTTGAAATGTAGGTGTATGATTTTTATAGCATCTCTAATTCATTGCTATTTTTATTTCTGTAAAAACGATACGTTTCCGCTTCCTATCTTTTAGAAATTTTCACTTCTACGCTTTTACTTCCGCGTATCCGCTTCCGTTTTCATTTCTACGCTTCTACTTCCGCGTATCCGCTTCTGTTTTCATGTAACATAGGTTATAGGACACGCATACTAATTCGATGAAAACATAAAAACATGATTAAAAGTGTATTCTGATGAACTTTACGGTTAGGCCATCTGTATCAGTGATTCCTCTCTATAGGGTTCACAAGGTAATTCTTTATTATTATTTTTCCTGTTTATTTTTTTTTTAAATAATAATAATAATGTAACCAATCGTGGGCCGCCACGTGTCGTGAAGCCCACAAAAACAGTGTTGACCCGCGTGGAACCCACAAAAACAGTGATGAACCGCCTCTTTCCCATGAACTCCCACAGGTTGAGTTATAATACTCTCTTTTTTGAGAAATGTGTGAACTCCTCTTTTGATCCCCTAATGCAGATGGCCTTCGGTAGTCAGGATCATAACATCTGTTTCCCAAACAGCTATTCGGTTACAGTCCTTAACCACAAGGAAATCTATCGCAGAGTCTAAGGCAATGTCTTGTGAGATGTAAGGCTTCTCACTACATAATCTGGCATCAGAAGACAGTACAATACAATAAACCAAGACAAGACAAGACAGGACAGCTAACAGTTGCTCAACCAAACAGTAAATACATAACAAAAAAAAATGAGAAACAATATTAAAAAAAAAAAACTCATAAGCACAAGCAGAGTCTCCAGGTACTTCCGGTATGATCCGGAAACAAATCAGACACTTTGTGTGGACAGCACTCAATCAGATCCCCAACGAAAGGGAAATACTTTCACATTAAGAAGAGAGCTGGAAACGGGCGCTAGGTTTCTTTCTTCTCCATCCCTACCAAAAAAAAAACACCAGAAACAACATATCATTCTTCATAACATTTATACAGAAGACAAAACTGGGCAAGTAAACATCAGAGATGAACTAGGACTTACGAAGGCAATGTAATATAGGAAGGTCAATCCAGCCAGGATAACAAACCCGATTTGGAACACGTTGTACCTGAGATATATACCACATCGACCTCTCTCAATAAGACAGTAGACAGATACAGTTTAAAAGACAGCTATGTGCCTAAACCGTTACTACTTACTTGTAGAGATACTTGATTCCTCGAAGTGACTGCAATGTGTGGCCAAAGATCTCCTGAGCAGCAGTGGCTTGAGCGTAGTATCCAAATGCAGTGGCACAGAACTGAATCACACTGCAATTTAAAAAAAAAAACATCAGTTACTTCTATTGATTCATGCATTCGCCCCAAAGACAATTAGATTTAGTGTGGCTTACCTGATGGAACAAAGAAGAATGAGCCCAACATTGAAGAGGAAAGAGTTCATTAAAGTAGCTCCCCATCTGAAAACAAGTTTAAATTGGCCAATTAGAAATTAAAAGAGAAGGGAATAATAATCTTGGAAAATAGCCAAACACTGTTAGAATCAATAGATGTGGTTTTACTTCATCGGATGAATGGTAATGAAGACAAGCTTCAAACCCAGCATCATTGCCCCAGCGATAACAGCGAGTAGAAGGTAGAAACAGAAGAAAGCAAAGGCAGCAGTTCCAAGAAGACCTAGAGAATTTCCGCACATACCAACATAGGAGTCAGGCAGAGACATGAGGAGCCTTAATATAGGATAACATAACAAGGACAGAAGATAAACTTACCCCAGACGTCATCAAGCTTAATAAAAACCTCGTTAAGAAAAGGGGAAAGAGGAGGGTCGACAAGCAGATATATAATAATATGCGCAATCCAAGCAACAGAAACGATCAATCTACAAAGACAAAAAAGAAAAAACACCAGAGGCTTAGCTATGACGGCTTATTTAACATCTAGCCAATAACGATTATTATCTTATAAAGTTCTAACCCTATGATTCCAAGAATAAACTTGGCCAAGTATCCGAGTACAGTGAAAGCCCAAGCAGTTTCTGCCTGAAAAGAAAAAAAGGCCATATAATAGTTGAATAACTCAAAGAAATTAGATATAGTTGTGAGATACACTCGTCTTACCTTCTCTCCTTGCGGATACGCTTCTTCTAAGAGGTTCACATCTTCCTCCAATTGGAGTAACTCCTGCAGGTTAACCACATTCAAGGATTCAGGGGACACTAAGAGCTCAAAATTCAGGCAGATTTTCCAATTTGAATTATGAAACAAACCTGAGAGAAGATACAAAACCGTGAGATATAATATGTACCTTTTCAACTGCTTTAACATTTTTCCTCCATGCCCTGCCCTTAGCACCATTTTTTTCTTCCTGACGAAGTCCATCAGCTGCTTTCTTTAGTTCTCGAGCCTTTTTCCCTAGCTCAGTTGCTTCCTGTAAAACATTACGGAGTTTAATTAGAAAGTGAGAGTGGAAATGACTTGAGATCTAGAAGACATGATTCCTGAGAAGAACAATAACCAAACCTTTATATATTGTGATCGAGTGATAACAGCCTTTGGTCGCCGGATGAATGCAGTGATAAGTCCTAATGGCAGGCAGGCAATACCAACGCCACCAAATATCTAGAAACATTGGAGAGAACAATTCGTTTTTTTATTTTTTTTTTAATTGAAATTTAAAACTAAAAACACCAATTAACTAAAAAAGATACAGAACTAGATCGCGCCATGCATCTTGTTTGCTGAGAGCTTGTGTTGGTCAATGACGAATCCTTAATATAAGACAGTTTCTATCCTATCCTATCTTATCCTATCCAAGTATACAACGCAAGGCACTTCTCAGCAAGACAGAACAAATGCTCATACCGTGAAAAGAACTGAACCAACAATGGTAGCAAGAGCAACAACGTATTCTGGAAAGGTAGTACGCATGCTCCACGTTTTCTCAGATGCGACACTAGCTGTAAATGCTGAGCACTGCATCGATTAAACCAGAGAGAAAGAGAAAGAGAGGAAATATGTTACAAGCTGAAACTCTCTATGGCATAAACGAATCATGGTGAATAAAAAATGCCAATGGCGCAATGAAGAAGCAAATAATACCTGACGAGCAGTGTTACCGATACATGGCTGATTATTTGAAAACTGCCAGGAAGTAGGGAAAGAGGTCGTGCCAGAAGCCAAGTGCCTGACAGTGAAGTCCACCTTTCCAATGACACCTAACATGATGTAAAAGAGAGTGAATCCAATGGCCACGAGATTAAACACAACCATGAACGGCTCATTTAAGACTCAATAACTCTGGACAGCTTATAACTTCTGTAGATAAGATAAAGATGTTACCAACAATTATAAGCTACTTCTACCACAAACATTATGTAAAAGAGTATACCATGGAACACGAAATGAAACACAACCATTAACGGCTTAAAACTCAACAACCATGAGAGTTTATAACTTATGCAGTTTAAGATAAAGATGTTACCAACAACTGTAAGCAAGCTATTCCTAGTAGAAACATTACAAAAGATCTGGACACAAGCCCTAATGAGGTAACTGAAATAAGCATAGAAATGCAGTCAAAAGATACCATATCATAGTGAAGATAAGACCAAACGTTCATACTACATGCTCAGCCAACAGAAGACTAACCGTATAAGATACCGAGCACCAGAGCACAGACAACAGCCGTGCTTACAACCCAAAGTAAGGCACTTTTAATCCTTTTCCCCATAGTCCTGAAGAAAAAAAACAAAACAAAACACATTCATCAACATTCGAATTAAAACAAAACTACAAAAACAAAAGAAAGTGATTAGTTTCATCGAAAGACACGAACTTTTCCTGGTCCCCTTCATAGAAAAACATAGCAAAGGGGATAACAAAGAAGACGAGGATAGCGTCAACGATGTAAACCGCAAGCCAGAGATCCTTCATAGGCAACGTGAGGTTACAAGCGCCGTTGTAAATCGCGTGACGACAAGCGTGCCGATTCGCCACGTCGGCAGGCAACATGAGAATCGATATCATGGCGATGGAGAGGCCGAAGACGACGACGAACTTGGGGAAATACGCCTGGTTCGCATCGTCCGGGTGCTGGTAGTTGACGAGGAGGTAGATGCTTGAGATGAAGACGATGACGCAGACGACGATCGCGACGATCACGAGAGCGAGGTTGAAATCGCCCATCCAATTCGAGGGGTTTCGATCCCGGTGGCGGATTGGAGATGTACGGACCCAATTGAAAAATCTAGGGTTCGGAAATTTGAAATTGAATTTGGGGATTTTAAGTAGATCTGATTCTCTTTAGTTTTCTCTTCCCTCTCGAAAAGAACTGACACAGGAAGGAGGTGATGAACATTTTCCTAAACTACATAAATGCCCTCACTTGTATGATGTAATTACGTGGATATGGCGCCAGTGCCAGATGGCTATGGGTACAAATGTAATTGTATATCAGGAGTCCAGCTGTCCGAAGCGAAATGATTCAGACAACTAATGAAAGTGATCTTCAGGTAATAAAATACCTTAAACGGCGTACCGGCTTCTAATATATATATATACTAGGGTCGGCCCGCCCTACGGGCGGGATGTTATTTAAAAAATAGTTAAAATAGTTAGAGTAAATATTTAATATAATTTTTATTAACTTAAAATTTAAATATTAGTTTAGCTCTGAATTTGTTTTTTTGTTAAGTCTAAATATGACTTTGTTGTGGTTTTATAATTCAGAACATGTATCAATATTATTTAGAAATCAATGATATAGAAATCTTCAATCAAATTAATAGCTCTACATAGTTAATTTTGAGGTTATTATAAAATAAATTTAAGTTTAAATATACGCACGAAACTTTAATGTTAAATATATGCAGGATAATCTAAGTTTGAACATATGCATGACAATTTGAAAGTGTAATGGCTATTTTTTTATTTGATTGAAAAGTATTAAGTTTAGTTACATATAAGATTAATTTAAAAATCTGGATTTCATTCTTTATTTAGCTTATTTTACATCATCATTTGGAATTAGATGAACTCTTCTTCTTTGTTAGCCACAACAATTTTTCGTATCCTCTTGTTTTAATATCATACTCCCTCCGTTGTATAATAGAAAATGTTTTGAAGAAATTTTGATGTTTCAAAACATAAGATATTTTGATAGTTTTAAGATACTTTAATTTTATTGAAAAATGGTTAACCAATAATACTTAACTACTTTATTTATGATTGGTCAAATTATTTTCAGTTTATATTATTAATAATATTATCTTCCAAAACATCTTATATTACGGAACAGATGAAGTATTTTGTTTACATCATATTAGTAACCTATTAGCCTTATTTGGTTACAAAATCTGTTGTGGCATGGATAGATGTTCCAAAGCATGGAACAAACTATTTATTGTGAAGATAAGTACAGATATCGAATATTATTCTTTTAAATGTTATTATACCTTTAGTTTGTTAATCTTAACTTCAGAAACTTACTTCTTTATTGTTGGTGTTGTATACAGATCTTCCAATCAAATTTTTTTTTTTTTGAGAAAGGGCATTCGGACCATCCAATGAGTTAATCTATTTTATTCTTCACAACATGTGCCTCTGTTACTGAAGGATAACATGTCCAAATTAAATTGTTTTGAAAACTGATTATTATATCTGCGTGGAGGTGGGTGTACTGGTCACTTTCCAACGAACGCCAACACACCGAACCACGTTTTAGTTTTTAACTCACTATAATTTTGCATAATTTAGGTACTTCTTGTCAAAGGCATACCTAAATTTAGTATCGTAAACTAAATTTAATTAACATCATATATAAATATATATTTATTGTTTTATTGCTAGTGTAGTGTAACTCAATTTTATTTTAATTTGTACACATAAATTCTACAGTAATTTGACTTGAATTTTAATACCAAACCAAGCACAATCCAATATAACATCAATTAATCAGAGCAGTTACACAAAAGCTTCAAGCTCCATACCTGAAGTACATAGTTGTTTGCATAACTTAGGAGCTAAAGGTAGTTAAAAGAGCAGAGATGAACTAACGAAACACACATCTTTATGTGTAAACGAAACGACTTTAATACCTTTATTATACTCATACCTCCTCTGATCATTGACTACTAAACTCACTCCATCCTTTTCCGTTTATTTTTCATCTTTGAGAACATCTGCTCAACATCTTCAGACGTTATCGCCCTTGAAGTACCAACAGACTCCTACAAAAACAACAAAAGGATCATCACATTGTCTTTTTCTGAAAGCTGTGGATCAAAGAGGATTCATGGAGAATCAAAGTTCTTTTAAATGTATACCAGCAAACTCCGGAACCCATCTTTTAAGTCATTGAGGCGGTGTAAAAACTCAACTTTAGTTACATGGTCGAGATTGTTCAAACGATCAAGTGCTTAGCCTTCCTGTTTCTCCAGTTTTTCTGTTCTTTTCGCCTTTGCATTATTCTCGTATTCAGCAATAGTGTCCTCCGCATCAAGTAAAAAGCTAACCTTTCTCTCGCTGTAAATTGAGAAAACCAAAAACCATTAAATCCCGAGAATAACCAAAAAAATACAAACCATAAACCTTAAGGCACGCTTTCACTTTCATGGGCAAAGTAACTCATATATACATAGATTCCTGCTTGGAGAGTTAATGATTCAGTACTCCACCAGGAAAAACATTGATTATTACACATATACATTCTCCACCAGGAGAGTTAATCGCTTCTAGTGATTTTGCTCACCTGAAAAGTAATAACCCAACGGAACATCGATAGAAGAACAAACTAATAAAGTAACATAGAAACGGTGTAGTATTGATACCATGACGATTCAGATGGACTTGAGTTGCTGTGGCGATCTGAGACTCTGAGAGGGAGAACAGAGTGATCGATTTCGTAATAAGATCCGACTCTTAGGTGTGCCATTGTAACCAAGCAGAGAAATAAATTAGAGAAAGCTAGAAGAAGAATATGCAAACTTAGGTTTTTCAGTTCTTACCATTGACAGTCTGTGGCGGCGGTGGCGAAGAGTATTTGCCGGCGGAAGAAGATCCTCTGAACGGATACCTATTCTCGAACATCGTTACCTGCACAAAGAAAATCGGTTGTTGCTTTATTTGAAAAAGAAAAACTCAGCTATGTGTGAATTTAAGAGGAGGATCAACGATGATGATGATTTGTATTTTGATCCTTATAACAAAGAGGAGAGAAAAGAGAAGGATAACAATCATGATCTTGTTTGCTTTTACTCCCGATGATCCTCCTCTTAATTTACCCTTCCACTTTCAAATTCTCTGTAAAAAACAATTTTTTTTTGAACACAAAAATTTAAGAAGCGAAAAACTTAGAATCTCTAAAACTCTGAGAACTAAGAATCGAGTCAGATATTATGAAACGGTCTGCAGGATTAAATCAACTCTCTCTGATTTTTAGGAAGAAGATGAAAGAACGCTTTCGAAACTCTAGATCGATGGGCCTCACGCGAAGAGCTTCTGGTTTCTGAAAGCAAAGCCCAATTCAGACCCAAAATCAGATGGTTTCACGTTTAATGAAACGCAGCGTATCCTATGTGGCAGCAGGATAATTGATCAATTTCCAAGCTGGAATCCTAGGTGGCATCATGGGAGGGATTTAAACACTTCTTTATATATAAAGATTTAGTGTTGGGCTTCTAAACCAATTACACTTGAAGTTTATGGCCCGACAAAAACGTTTTATTTACGTTACGAGTCCTCATATAATTTATAGCTTGATCATCACTCCCGATCAAAATAACATACTAATGGGCTACACTGTAAGCTAATAAATATTTGTGTCCGGTAAGTGTAAATTAGTTGTATCCGGTTGACCTCGGTATAAATTCTGCATTCTCAAACCGAACCGATAAAACCGCTCGGATATTAGTTATCAACGTTAATTATAAATCTAAACCGGTACGGTTTGATCGAGTTGAGTTGTAACGGAAGAAGATCGAGTTGAGAACAACGAGGAGCGAATCAAAGAAGAAAGAAGAGGAGGAAGACAAGAGCAATGGGGGTCGATTATTACAAGGTTCTTCAAGTGGATCGGAGCGCGAAAGATGACGATTTGAAGAAAGCCTATCGCAAACTCGCCATGAAATGGCATCCCGACAAGAACCCTAACACCAAAAAAGAAGCCGAAGCCAAATTCAAGCAGATCTCCGAAGCTTACGATGTAATTTCTCTCAACACAACTCAAGTTTATTACATACCCGACCAAACCCATTTCGTTTTCCATTGAAAGTTTTAATCTTTGTCGGAATTTGAATAAGAACTTGAAACAATTAAGACATCCCGACAAAAGTGTTTTCTTAATGATGTTTCCATTGGTTGCATTGACACAAAGGTATTGAGCGATCCTCAAAAGCGAGCAATCTACGATCAATACGGAGAAGAAGGTCTAAACAGCCAGGCTCCGCCTCCTGGTTCCGGCGGTTTTCCCGGTGGTTCGGACGGAGGAGGAGGAGGAGCTTCGTTCCGGTTCAACGGTAGAAGCGCTGACGATATCTTCTCGGAGTTCTTTGGCTTCGCGAGACCCTTTGGCGACACACGTGGTGCAGGTCCCTCTGGTGGTGGTGGGTTCAGGTTCGCGGAGGATGTTTTCTCTTCTTATAGGTCTGCTGGTGCAGGAGAAGCTTCTAATGCTCCACCGAGGAAAGCTGCTCCTATAGAGAGACAGCTCCCTTGTAGTTTGGAGGATTTGTATAAAGGTATCACTAAGAAGATGAAGATCTCTAGGGACGTACTCGATTCCAGCTGGTACTTTCTTCAACTTCCATTTAGTTTTTAAGTATTAACATTGATTTGCTTGTGAAGTTGATTATAGAGTCTTTACTTAGAAGGGTCGAGATTCGTGGTCGTTATCTGGAGATTGGAGAATCGGATTAGATATAAGATGATGTGATGCATGTGTGAGTTCTGTTTTTACTCTGTTCTAAAAATCGGTCTAGGCGATTTTTCTATAGCGATTTTGAAAAGAAAAAAAAAACGGTTTAGGAGAGGTTTAGGCGTAATAATGTTTATATCTTGTCTAAGTAAATATTTGTTGAATATAAACGTTCTTAATATCAACACTAACAGTACTAATCATCAGTTTTATATTAAGTGAAAAATCGGTTTAGTCGACGTCTAGGCGTCCGCCTAATCGCTAATTTCATATAAAGTGCATAACTACCGTCTAGCCATTTCTTGAACATTAGTTTATTGAAGTTGTTGGCCACTTGACTTAGTGCCTGGAGTGAAGAGTGAGAGAGTCTGAGAATATTCTCATTTGCACTTTTGAGACATTAGAGTTACTTCTTTTGTTTACAATGCAGGAGAGCCTCAACGGTCGAAGAGATCTTGACGATAGAGATCAAACCAGGATGGAAGAAAGGAACTAAAATAACCTTCCCCGAGAAAGGAAACGAGCAGCGAGGTATCATACCATCAGATCTTGTCTTCATAGTCGACGAGAAGCCACACGCTGTGTTCAAGAGAGACGGGAACGACCTTGTGATCACGCAAAAGATCCCTCTCGTGGAAGCACTCACGGGGTACACTGCTCAGGTCACGACTTTGGATGGGAGAACGCTAACGGTACCTGTCAACAACGTGATCAGCCCTACCTATGAAGAGGTTGTGAAAGACGAAGGCATGCCGATTCCTAAAGACCCGTCGAGAAAAGGGAACTTGAGAATCAAGTTTAACGTTAAGTTCCCGTCGAGGCTAACGACGGAACAGAAAACTGGAATCAAACGCATGTTTTCGTCTGCTTAGATGATTTAACTTTGAAACCATCTCTGTCTTTCTGCTACGTTTTGTTTCAGTCTTTGGGCGGTCGTTGTGAACTGTGTAGACCCTGTTAGTGTTTTGTGTGGGAGGTTGTAAGATCATATTAACTATGTAGTTCTTACCTCACATTAACTATGTAATCTTTTTTGTTCTTTAATTATTATTATTTTGAATAAAAAATTACTAGTTTACTTTTTTAAAAATAGATTAGAACTTTTATAAACTTATGTGTTCTTTTCTATACAAAAGCTCAACAAAAATATTTTTGGTAAAACAACATTTAATACAACCATTGTATGTTTGTTCTAACAATCTTCCACATGTGTTTCTTGTAACGCTCCTTTAGGAGATGGATAAAAACAGTCCATGGTCACATGACTAGGGTTTTAGATAGTTAAAAACTGTGTGGGAGACGTGAACCTGTTTGTGATAATACATGAGTATATCTCCTTTTTGTTTCTACAGAACATATAAAGCATGTTTTGGCATTAGAACACGAGAGTGTTACTATGTACACTTCCTGTTAACAGTAGAAATGATTCTCATGCCCATCTCATGTCTGTATAAATACCAAAGAACTCATCCTCATCACCGTACATCTCTCTTCTTGTCTTTGCTTCTTTGTTTTTCAAGCTTTACTAATTTATCTCCTATTCATTTCACATGGCGCAACTGTATTCTTCAATGAAACCCACGCCAATGCTGAAAGATGAGCTAGACATCGTGATACCAACCATCCGAAACCTAGATTTCCTCGAGATGTGGCGACCCTTCTTTGAACAATACCATCTGATCATCGTTCAAGATGGTGATCCTTCGAGAACCATCAACATTCCTAAAGGTTTCGACTACGAGCTCTACAACAGGAACGACATCAACCGTATCTTGGGTCCCAAGTCTTCTTGCATTTCCTTCAAAGACTCTGCTTGTCGTTGCTTTGGTTACATGGTCTCCAAGAAGAAGTACATCTACACCATTGATGATGATTGCTTTGTAAATTCCCATCTCTCTCTCTCTCTCTCTCTCGCTATATCAAATGAATATGATCTCGAAGTTGACAATGACTAATGCAACGTAGGTTGCAAAAGATCCATCTGGAAAAGAGATCAATGCGCTTGAGCAGCATATCAAGAACCTCTTAACTCCATCAACCCCACATTTCTTTAACACACTCTATGATCCTTATGGTGATGGAGCAGACTTTGTTCGTGGATACCCTTTTAGTATGCGTGAAGGTGCTATAACCGCTGTCTCTCATGGCCTTTGGCTCAACATCCCTGACTATGATGCTCCTACTCAGCTTGTGAAGCCTCTTGAAAGAAACTCCAGGAAAATTTTTATCATCCACTGAAAGCTTAAACGATGATGAAGTAGCTACTGGTTCTGTTTTGCTTATTGGTTTAGTGTTTTTGGTTATATGCAGGTATGTTGATGCGGTGATGACCATTCCCAAAGGAACTCTCTTCCCTATGTGTGGTATGAACCTCGCTTTTGATAGGGAGCTGATCGGTCCGGCTATGTACTTTGGACTTATGGGTGATGGGCAGCCAATAGGACGCTACGACGACATGTGGGCTGGTTGGTGTGTCAAGGTACGTAAATGCACTAAGCTAGGTTGTGGTCAAAATTGCAAACTCTTTTATTCATTGGTTTCTCTTACACATGCAGGTCATATGTGACCACATGGGATGGGGAGTGAAAACAGGTTTGCCATACATATGGCACAGCAAAGCCAGCAACCCATTCGTGAACCTGAGAAAGGAATACAATGGGATCTTCTGGCAAGAAGAGGCGATACCTTTCTTTCAATCTCTGACTCTTCCTAAAGAATGCACTTCGGTGCAGCAATGCTACATGGAGCTGGCTAAGCTAGTGAAAGAGAAACTCGGGAAGGTGGATCCTTACTTCGTCAAGCTTGCAGATGGAATGGTCACTTGGATCGAAGCTTGGGAGGAGCTTAATCCTCAAGATGGAACTGAGGCCAAGGCACCAAACGGCAAAGATGAGTAAAAGAGAAATGTTACAAGAAGAGGAGTGCTTGTGAGTAACATCATTTTCTTTCTTTTTTAATTATTGTTGCAGTTGCTATTGTTTTGCATTACTCTATGTAGCTTTTGCTTCTGTATGGTCTCTATATCTATCATTCTTGTGTTTCCTTCAAATGTGTACCAGTAAAACCAATTCAATTCATCAGATTCATGAACACCAAAGTTGATTGCATCTACAAAGACAGATTGAAATAGAAGGCATAAGAGATAAGAGAATAAAAGAATTGGGGGAGTTACCAGCAAAAACAAAGCTAGAATTTATCAATCTCAACGCCATCTCTAAGAACCTCATAAGCAACACGGCTTCTGCTTTTCTTCACCCCTGCGTTGAAATGGATCTTTGACGAGTCTGATGAGAGACTTGTGACTTTCACCCATATCATTACTTTTGTTTTGATCCCTTCAACGTCGGCTAGCTTTCCTTTCTGTAGAAACCCGGTGACAGTTGTGGTGAACCTCAGGACCGATGAGTCTTTGTAGCCGACTTCGCAGATTGATGGGATGAAGACGGTGAGTTTCTTTGTCTGTTCGTTGAACTCGTAGTTGGTTGCATCGCGTGGAAAGATCCCCACAGGCAAACCAAACTCCTTGAGTAACTCGGGTAATGGCTTCTGCATTTTCCCTGTTGAGCTCTCATCGTTTTAGTGTCGAAATGGGAAACAGCGCAAGAATGTGATAAGTGGGAGAAAAAGAAAACTGACCTTTGATTTTGTTCACCAGCCATTTTGTTCCTCCTTGGATGCTGTTAGACAGAGACTGGAAGAAAAGAAAAAATGTTATGGATAACGCAAACATTTCATAAACAGAGCATGTTCTGGAGAGACTCAAGGAGCTTGGCTTGCAAGAAATCACAAAAAGAAAAATGAGCATGAAAGTGAGAATCACAATGATCACTTCATCATTGCGCTAATACATATCACGTTCTGGAGTAGTTCAAAGAGCCTTGACTTGCAAGCAATCACAAGGGATCCCCATCATTAACATGATGCTGCTATATATCAGTGAAAGGAATATATCAAATCTGAAATTGAAACTGCTATTATTAACATGATTCTTCTACTCTTAAGATCTTCTTCCTTCTACTCTTAAGATTCAACGAGCTACACCATCGTTTAGATCAATTGAGAATCAACACAACGGTATGTTGATGAATTGATGAAACGATTCACGACGAGGGATCGAAACGTACGTTGATATCGTCACCGACGGAATTGAGCTGCTTGTTCGCCTTCTGACATAGCCAGTATGATCCCACCTTGTTCAACATCTGATCCATTCTCACTCTCTGTGGCCGTGATCGGAGGAAGCTTTCTAATCACTGATTCATTTCATCTCGTCTCTTTTCTTTTTTTTTTAGAGAACACTACAACACCCAAAAAGATCTTGACACGTAGCAATGTGAAACTGATTTCATTTCATCTCGTCCCTTTCTTTTTGCAACGCCATAAGTAACAATGTGACATAAACAGGCTCAATGGTTCAGTGGAGACACTAGCAGGTTCCATAGTTTAATGGAATGGAGAAGCTATGTAATAATAGCAGCTAGAATGAATGTATACTAGAAAACTTTCTTTGAGACTGTACAAACTAAAAAATCGGAGCTTGCATCATTAAATCTGTACAAAAAGATTGATCAAGAAAATAGCAAATAGCAGCTGCAGCAAGAGCTGATGATTTTGGATTTTACAGGTTACATTGCACCAAACAGAGAATACCACTGAAACAAGAAATGGAAATTTTCATAGATGAACGATATATATATATATATATATATATTTTTTTTTTGAATAAAAATAGATGAATGATATATTTCATGAGAAGAAGATTCGAAACCAAATTACAAAACCAAGCAGGAAGGTTTCTAAAAACATCTAAGGAACTGTGGAGATGCGTATAGCTAAGCTAAAAAACCAAGACTGTTCAGACAAACACATCAAACAAATGAACTCGTGCTCTGTCTATTCCCTTGTTTATTTATGATGATGCTCCAGATACTGTTACATGACTCATAGGCCGTCATCTTATTTGTCTCTAATTGGAACTTGTCAATTCTTTTCTCGCCATCTACCATATCTAATGAATACTTTAAATCAAGGATTCAAAACACTCTCAAGGAACGAGACTCGTGAAAGTAAAAGAGATGATGAAAAGAAAAGAAAAAGGATACAGCCTGAGATCTTTGTTCGATCATTAACGTCTGCTTCTGGTATAACCTTTGTGACACAAGCATACATAGAAAGGTTCTTCCTGCATGCAGATAAAAAAAAGAGGAGTTGAGAAACCAATATCTTACCAAACATTCAGAAGAAAGCTATTTGCATCTTCTTATTCTCAAGTCGTCACGCTCTTTTCTCTTTAAAGATTGCCTCTTTTCATCAACCGATGTCCATTGTGCATTCAGGTCTTTGAGTTCATCAGAAACGACTGTATTGACAGACAGACAGACAGAACAAAAGACTTTTTTCATGTCACTGAACCAAAGGGACTAGAAACTTAAAGTGTACACTTATCTAAGCTCGTCATTTAGCTTGCGTTCTAGTTCCATATCTTCATCAAGCTCTTTCTGAAGACGCTTAACCTCGTCATCTGAATAAGCTTCCTCTGTTTTCTTCTTGCAAGCTTCGAGCTTCTCCTTACAATCTGCATTGGAAAAAAAAGAACAAAACAAAAATCGAACACTTTTATATTGTTGAGTCTTGTAAAGTATCAGTCTTTCGAAGTTTTCTAGAGACCCAAGTGAAGAAACTGACCTTTGATTGATTCTTGAGTCTGATTGGAATCCTCGTTGCAAGCCAGGTCGAGAGCTTTTGAGTGGTCGAAGCTTCGCGATACGACGTCGAACCCGTTCTTACTTCTTAGTGTTCAGTAAGTTGATCAAATCGTCTCCGTAAGAGATCAGTTCTTCAATGTCGAAGTTCTCTCCCATTTTCTGATGCCGAGAGTGACTGATGATGAATCCAGACTATCTTGCCTCAAAGCCAGAATCGGAGAATGTTCCTGAAATTGAGAATTCGAATAAGATTGAAACGGAGAGAGGAGGGAGAGATTGTGAAAGAAATAATCTGAGTTTTGAATTTTTTTTTTTTTTAACTTAATTTACTCACTGTTCAAATGAATATGGATTGATGTCGGAGATGAAACAGAATATGGGCCTTGGCCCACTTCTGTAATAGCTAACCCAGCTTCGTATAATGGGCTAATCAAATGTGTGACCAATATGACTTGCATTTAGGTGATCTCTTTGACCTAATAATAATATTTTGTAGTAATGTTATAATATAACTTAATTATGTTTTTGAATTTAGAAAAATAAAAAAAGTATAAACCCTTGATAGAATGATGTATGTCATTTGAGTCTCTCAAAACTATGATAATTTTAATTGGTTTTGGTTGAATATTTTTATGTATAAAAAGCATAACTACAATTGTGAATAGCAAATAAAATAGTTGAAGGGTAATTATGTAGTATATTTCTCTTTTAGCTAGTTACTAGGTGATTCTCAGCACAGGCATAAATATTTATAAAGTAAATATATTGTAATCATTTATTAATAGTTTAATTTTAATTTCAATTATTTTGTAATTTTTTATAAATAATATTATACTACTAGGAGTTTGGCCCGCCTTGCGGGCATAATTATCTAACTAATATTTATTAATAAATTTATTATTAATTTAAAAATGAGCAAATTAAATATTGTCATACACTTATAAAATCAATATTAAATTTAACATAAACTATTTCTATATAATTCAGTCATTCACTACAACATATATATTTTATTGTATAAAATAGAAAATGTAAATATCATAGAAATCTCTTTATATACAATTTTTGTTGTATTTTTTAATTTATTTTTTTCATCAACTATCAAAATCTTCAGTTATACTTATCAAAACATAGTTTATAATTATCAAAACCACTAAATGACTTTTTAATTTATATTTTTTTCTGTCAGCAACTTAAATAGACTTTTAAATTTATAATTAAATTTCCTTTATACATGATAAATATATATTTTTATAAATTATCTTACTGAAAGAATAACATTAATTTCAATAATCATACAGTAAACATGACTTTTTATCAAAAATGTTTTTTTCTTTTTGAATACTGTTTGTTATAATTAATTCATGTTTAATGGCTAATTATATAAAATGATTTTAAATAAATCTGATTTTTCATGCGGCATAAATATTTTATAGTTATTTATTAATACAGTCATTACTAATTAAAATACTATAATATTAATCATTGTTTATGTTTTCTTTTTCAACCAATTATTGTCTATATTTTCATTTGAAAATTCTTACCTATAAATTATTACAAAATTTATTTGTACGCTATATTCATTATTAATAAATAAATCTTTAAAATAATTCAACATTCTCTTTTTAATTATATCAAATTAATAATTTTACTTGATTAATGTTTAGTTATTTGTTTTCTGTTTTATTTTTAATTCTAACTTTTTATTAAAGTATATTTTAAGATAACAACACAATATATATAAGAATTATCTTTTATTTCAGATAATTTTTATTTATTATTACATTTAATCACTTAATAATAAAAATAATTTAAATTCGTTTTTATTTTAGAACTAATTTATGTATTTGATTCATTAAGGGTATAAACGATATTAACCGCTCTAACTTTTAACGTGAGAGCTCCGTTGCGAAAAATCACTTCGCAAATAATAGTATAGATTTTAGTTACACATGTTGATATCGGTTGTGGTTGTTGTTAGCGACCTTTTATGACTTGTGCATTTTTTTGGGAACTTTCTAGGCCTTAAAATTCTTTTATTTTTGTTTCTGAACATGTATATCTTTTTGGTGAGTATTTAAACCAAATTAGTTTTCAAAAAATAAAGTATCTTTTTGGTGAAAATAGTATTATTAAAAATATTGGTTATAAAATTTCAATTGTTACTAAATTTATTTATAGATATGATATTTTCAAACATCACCCTAATTTGATCGACTTCTTATCGTTTGTTTATTTTAACACAGACACCCTAATTTGTTAAAAGAAACAAACAATAAGAAGTCGATCAAATCCCTAGGCATGAATGTACTATGACTCCTCTTAAAGACTTCAATGCCATTTAAGAACCAATGAAAGAAGTGTAAATACATCATACATGGATGCGATGAGAAGACATATACGACATTGACAAAAGATCAGTTTAACGTTTTGGTCCAACCCAGCTTCTTCCCATGCGTAACACTTTGATTGGATAGATTTGAAGTAGTTGAAGTGACAGTAAATATAAGAATTTTGTGTTTGTCCAATTATTAAAATCAGCGTGTTATGATACGGGCTTGGTTGGTTGATTGTTTCACTTTCATAGCACAACGACAAGTGAGCTGTGAATCTTTTCCTAAGTTTGTGTCCAGGTTCATGATGGGCTGCTGCCTATAATTGAAGTAGGGAAGATATAATGAAATAATTAAGAATCGTAGAATCTTGGCAACTGGCTACAGTTTATAAACAATGATCGCTAATGAACATTACTGAATTTTCATAACACAACTTAATATATACTATTTTATTTAGTTATGTTTCTCAAGTGTAAGTTTCAAGCTTAAGTCTATCGTTATAGAGTTAGCATTTAGAAATTTCGATTTAAACACTGACTTTTTGTACCAGAAATATTTGAACTCGGACCACAAGTAAACCAACTCCTTGTATTATCGCCAGACTACCAATATTTTGCTAATTTAGTTATGTTCGTTAATATTATTATAATTTATGGCTTTTTGTCTGAAATCAGGTTATAATTTTACGTGTCAAGTATATATATGTATACGTGATTCTCTGTATAGAACCATGTATCAGATCACACTAAAGATATATGATGCCGTGACATCATGTGTATGGTTGGAGTAATGTGCTTACTTGCTCGTCTTATCCACGATAAGAAGTTAGAACAATTACTTAATACGTTTGAGTTTTAAAGTATAATAATTTTCGTGTACTATAGTGAGTTTCAGTTTTAGTTTAGATTATATACTTATACAAGACAAGTACGTCATTATAATATCAAACTAGGATGATTAACATTAGTGGACACAATTCTTAAAACAGTGTGAGACAAACGGATACGTTTCAGCTGATAGCAATTTACGAATTTACTAATTGATAGATTATTTACGCCTTTAAATTGAACAAGTAATCTCCCATAAATCTCACACTCTCTATCTCTTCTCTCTTCAAAATATATCCAGCGACGTTTTAACGACGGTGCAAAAATGCGGAGGTTGACGGCGGTTAATACATTACTGAAACGGGAATATTCTGTCCTCCAACGTCATGGCTTCGCCCATACAGTAGCTCAAAGAACTAACTCCGTTCACCAGACCGAACCGAAAGTTCCGAAAATGCCCCCGTTCAATTATTCTCCGCAGCCTTACGACGGTCCATCCACCGCAGAGATCATCTCAAAGCGCCAAGAGTTCCTCAGTCCCGCTCTGTTCCACTTCTACAACACTCCCGTACTAAACGACACCGTTTGTTTATATGCTTATATATATTCTACACGTTTCTAAAAAAGGTTTTCAAAGAAAAAAGATTCTCATTTATTAAATTTCTATTGGTCTGTAACCGTAAGAAATACTTATTCATAGAAAATAATATATTTAAAATAATATGTGTGAAAAATAAAAATACATATTTTAGAACTAAAAGAAGTATATATTATTTTTTCTTGAGTGACTATGACTTATGAACAGTTAAACATCGTGGAGGGAAAGATGCAGTACGTATTTGACGAGTCGGGACGGCGATACTTAGATGCATTCGGAGGAATAGCGACGGTTTCGTGTGGCCATAGCCATCCAGAAGTAGTTGAATCCGTCATCAAACAGTTAAAGCTCATTCAACACTCCACCATCCTTTACCTTAATCACACCATGTCTGATTTCGCTGAAGCTCTCGTCTCCACTCTCCCCGGAGATCTCAAGGTTAGTAAAAATAAATAATTTTGCGCTGTGAAATTAGGGGTTGGTCAGTGACTCGACCGGTAAGGTAAAGAATAAAGACACATGTCTCTGTAGGTTGTGTTTTTTACGAATTCTGGTACGGAGGCAAATGAGTTGGCGATGATGATGGCTAGGCTGTACACTGGATCTAACGACATCGTTTCACTTAGGAACTCTTACCATGGAAACGCAGCTGCCACTATGGGAGCCACTGCTCAGTCCAACTGGAAGTTTAACGTCGTTCAGGTTTTTTTATCCTTTCAGTAGAAAGAATTTGATAACTTAATCAATAGTCCAGGTTTTTCCAATTGGAAGTTTAAAGTTTATTTTTGTATGTGATCAGTGGATTTGGTTCTCTTTTTGATGTAATATATAGTTTCTTGGTTTGCTTTTTCTAACCTTTTGGTTTGGGTTAAACTTTTATCAGGTTAGTAAAAAATGAGAGACTATAGTTGAATTGTAGCTTTGTATGTTTGAATCGATTAGGAATGAGTACATTTAGTGTCCAGAATAATTGCTAGGATTAACCAGACGCTTAATAAGGATTGTTGATTAGGCTGAAGTTTAGACCAAACTTTTGAACATTTAAACTGACTTTCTAGAAAATGTAAAAAAACATCGTTTCATTTAAAGCTCAATTAACCGTCTAGATTTTAGAACATGTACAGAAAAACAACACACATATTAAACCTAGTTATCAACTTTTGTAACAGAGTGGTGTCCATCACGCCATAAATCCAGATCCTTATAGGGGAATATTCGGATCGGAGGGTGAAAAGTACGCTAGGGACGTACACGACCTAATTCAATTCGGAACTTCCGGTCAAGTCGCCGGTTTCATAGGCGAATCTATCCAGGCGAGTTTATTTCCTAGTCTTTTTTGTTCATGCATGATGCATCATGTCTTCGTACATTTGTTTATGCAGCATGCATCGGTGTTGATTTATGTTTGCATGAGGTGGTGTGTAACAGGGAGTCGGAGGAATCGTTGAGCTTGCGCCCGGGTACTTACCGGTGGTGTACGACACTGTGAGGGGAGCCGGAGGAGTCTGCATCGCCGATGAAGTTCAATCCGGTTTCGCTCGTACCGGAACTCATTTCTGGGGATTCCAATCCCATGGTGTTATCCCCGACATTGTCACCATGGCCAAGGTTTACATCATCATCATAACTCAACATGCTTGCCTTTCAAAATTTAGAGATTTACTATGCAAAACTCGCATGATTTTAATCGGTAAAAAAAATTATTTAGATTAACTTTAAAATGTTCACGTTCTATAAATCTCAGATTCAGTCTCCCATCATCAGTCATAATTTAAGTTAACTACATTTACAGGGGATCGGGAACGGCATCCCACTTGGAGCGGTGGTGACAACACCGGAGATCGCCAGCGTTCTAAGCCGACGGTGTTATTTTAATACTTTTGGTGGAAACCCAATGTGCACTGCCGCGGGACATGCAGTCCTTAGAGTCATTCACCAAGAGAAGCTCCAAGAGAACGCTTTCCTCGTTGGCTCTCATCTTAAACGTAGACTTACACATCTCAAAGACAAGTACGAAAGTGAGTTCTTGTCCAAATAGATACCTGTTAAAATAAGAAATTTGTTTTGTTTGTTTGTTGATTTATTATTTAATCTTATGCGTTTAGTCATTGGAGACGTTAGAGGAAGAGGATTGATGCTAGGAGTTGAGTTTGTCACAAACCGCGACTTAAGAACTCCAGCTAAATCAGAGACTCTCCATTTAATGGATCAAATGAAAGGTTAGATACACTAAATAAATAAATAAATAAAGCAAATCCGATCATAGAAAATAAGCTAATCGATCGTATGATGTTTTAGATATAGAGAAAAAACCTAACTGGAACAATAGTGTAAACTCTTCACATATATATATATATATATTTGTCTTCAAATTCCTTCTCATAATATATAGAGAATATATTAGTAAAATTATATATTTTGACCTACTTTTTTTTTTCTTTATAACAAAAAGTTTTAGTATAAATAGCATTTTTCTAGATTTGATGAAGAAATAAAGAAACTATATTTTACAAATATACATCGCATACTCGTAGTAATTTAATCTATATTATAAAGTTTTTTAGGTAAGAAAATACACTGAAGATAGTCTTATAAACCAAATGATCCGAACTATAGTCTATAATCCAAATGATCACTTTGATATACTTGCATTTTAACATGGATGTTTTGCTATGAAAGAGATGGGAGTGTTGGTGGGTAAAGGTGGGTTCTACGGAAACGTTTTCAGAATCACTCCTCCTCTCTGCTTCACCATGTCAGACTCTGGTTGGCTGCATAGACTTTTCTATTCGACTGGTTTCTTGAAATCAATTGTTTTTGTTATTTGTAACTAATGTTTTCTTGACTCTTTAATTTATTTTGTAGATTTCCTTGTGGATGTGATGGATCACGCATTGTCCAAGATGTGATTTACTCTCATTTTGTGATATCTTTCATGATGCTTCACCTTTTGCGTAGTTGTGTGTGTGTATATATAAACGACACAATACACAAAGTGAAATTATAACCTTCCTGTTGCTTTTTAGTATCCAAATGTATCACGGAACATCTATAAATAATAAAGTCTCGCTGTTTTGTTTCTCTAGTGGGTACATGCATAGATTATATGATTGGAATCAGAACCTGTGGGGCGAAGGTGAAACGGTTGGTCATCAAATGCGAGGTAATGGAAGTTACAGTGGAGAAGGAAGGCGGTATTTGGAGAGCTGTTCCAAACATGAAACCGACATTCAAAAATAACCGAGCTGTTCTTATATTTCTATAATCAAAAAACAAAAAACAAAAAACTGAATCTGAACCGAAAATTAAATATCAAAATACAATTTATATACCTAAGATATTAATTATATTTAGTAACTAAAATACCAAATATTCTAATCATATTACTTATCCACAGAAGCATATTCTAAGCATATTTTTATCTAAAGTATTTTAAATTATCCAAATTATCATAAATAACCGAATTACTAGAATAGTTTTTATCCAAAATATTTAAATTTACCAAAATTACCGATTTTATACCAAAACCCCATAAAATTTGTTGTCCTGAATTATCCAAAACTGATCAAAATAATCAGAACTGAATCATAACCGAATTGGAACCAAAAATTTATCAGATATGGTCAGTTTTTATAATTTTTACTGAACCGACCGAAACTGAACTGAACCGCACCTGAACCAAATTTTATAGAAAACCGTACGGTTTCTATATCTCTAGAATCATAAACCCGAAAACCAAAAAAAACAAATCGAACCGAACCGAAAATCAACATCCATGCCTATGCGTAGTCATGATCGCTGAGGCTAGACTCGTCAGCATGAAGATGAGCCCTTCAAACATGATTAGTGTCTTCATCATCGTCAGCATGAAGATGAGCCCTTCAAGCACGGTTAGTGTCTTCATCATCGTCAGCATGAAGATGAGCCCTTCAAGCACGGTTAGTGTCTTCATCATCGTCGCAATTCCTAGTTTTCCTACCTGTTTTTTGTTTTCTAAATATAGTAACTACATTAAGCTTTCAACCCAAGAGGACACCAGAACAATATCTCCAGTTAGTCGAAATGCCTGAGAAACAGTGGGAACTCAAGTATAGACTAGGTTTATCATTATGTATAGTCTAGTAAGACCTTCGTTTTCTCAAATTTGATGTGTAGATCTCTATGCACTATATGTCTGACATTTAAAAAAAAACTCATAATGTTCTGTGGTTCAAATAAAATTTTGGTCCATTTTTTTTTTATAATGTCTTACTTTTTTTTGGGTCAAATTTATAATGTCTTACTTACAACTAAAATTATTACACAAAATCGTGATGTCTTAAATCGCCAGCTCTTTTGTTTATAATCGGATCCGGCAAGGTAAGAGCCTTCATGGCAAATTTTCTAAAGCTTCAAAATGTGATCATGGTATAAAACACACAACAGTGAAGATATCAAGGTTCAAAGAGTTTAATTAAAAGACAACTCACGTCTCATGTAATGACTCAGACATTGAGCTCATGAAAATATACTCTAAATATACCGTAAATTTTTGTTTTAAAAAGTTTTGAATATAGATCTTAACTAGGTGTTTTGCCCGCACTTGCGGGCTTAATAGTTTTTAGAAAAATATAAACAAATATACTATAAATTCGAAAACCTGAAAATAATTTTTCTCATGTTTTTAAAATATTTAATAACTAACAAAATATTAATTTGATATTCAATATATTTTATTCTAATAAAATATCCTTTGTTACGTAAAATAAACTTAAAATATCTATATATACATAAATTATATTTATTTTAAAAATATATGATGTTAAATATTTTAGATAATATAATATAAAATCTTGTAGATAATGAGGAATACCAAACTAATGATTTTTTAATTTATGGATAATTATATATTAACAAATATAATCTAATTATTTATTAAGAATAATAAAGATTTTAAACGCTCTAAATTTAAACGTGAGAGCGAAAGAATTATTTTAGATAACAACACAACACATAAGAATTATCTTATTTTTAAACTATTTTATATCTTATTTTTTAACCTCTATAATAGAAATAATTATTTTAAGATAAAAGTACAGTATATAAGTTATCTTATTTTATTAAAAAAATAATATGATTAATATAAATTCGTTTTAATTATATATACAAATTCATTAAAGATAGTATCGATATTAAGGATAATAACTAAAGAGAAATTGCCAAAAATACCATTTTCATAGTACCACTTTTCATGTTTACACTAACCACTTTTACCACTACTTTTAATGAAGGGTTTAGATTTGAACGTTTAGGATTTAGGGTTTAGATTTTATGTTTTAGAGTTTAGATTTGATGTTTTAGGGTTTAGGGTATAAAGTTTAGGGTTTAGAGTTGAGGATTTAGGGTTTATAGTTGAGGTTTCAGGGTTTAGGGTTTAGGATATTGAATTTAGGGTATATAGTTTAGGGTTTAGGGTTTAGAGTTGAAGATTTAGGGTTTAGGGTTTAGAATTGGGGGTTTAGGATTTAGAATTTTGGATTAAAATTTTGAAAAGCATATAAAAACAAAGATATAAGAGTCTTTAACATTTTAATAAATAAGGTATTTTTGAAAATGTGTACTTAGTGGTGGTAAAGATGAATAATGGTACCTTCAAAGTGGTATTTTTGAAAATTCCCCATAACTAAACAAACATTCAAACAGAAAAACTTTGTTGACAAACAAAACATTAATGTATAATGTATAAGATAAGAACATTTTCTATCTATTGTTATTTTCAGTTCTAAAAGCAGAAATTTCTGTTTTCCTATAAAATATTATTTTTTAATTATAAAATCATAATTATAATGGTCTTTTAACTTTAAAACTTTAATAATTATAGCTAAAATGCACTTTTGGAAATTACTTTTTATATAAAAATAGAATCACAATTTTCTTTACATAATAGTCTTTTAAAAGAATTTTAATTTAAACAAAATCATAATTCCGTGGAATTCTTGAAAACGTGTTTGGAAAAGAAAATACAAATATGAAGTACTTGTCGTAAATAAAAAAATATTATAATTTCAAAATATTTTCTTTTGGAGGTAAATATTTTGAAAATATATTTAAAATATAATTTTCATTCCTAATAAAATATTTTGAAAAAATAAAAACAAATAAATGTTAACTTTTCTACTTAAATGACTAATAATTTTTTGCAACTGAATAATAAAAACAAAATACCCCAAAAATTACTTTAACAAAAAATATAAATAAATTTATTGTTATTGCTTATATACATCGTTAATAAATTTAATAACTTATTCAATGACAGATTACGTTTATAAAAATAGAAATATATTTTTTATTTTTTATTAAACTATTTTAAATATTTTAGTTTAATGACAAATCCAATTATTATATGTTTATATATATTAATAATTCTAAAAATTAACAAATAAGAAAGAAAAATATAGATAAACATAAATATAAATACATGGAATTGTATTTTTTTTTCAAACACGTTTTCATATAATTTTTTGAGATAATATTTATAATATAATTTGAGATACTTTTTCAATTTATTTTTAAGTTCTCCAAAAATATTAGATCTTAATTTTTTATTTTCAAAATACATTAATTTTTTTTTTTCTGCTAACAACACAGAATATACAAGAATTATCTTTTTATTTTTAAAATATATTTTAATTTCTGAATAACTTTTATTATGACAGTTTATTGAATTATCTTGTTTTAAAAGTTTAAAACTCGTTTGTATTTATGGCTAAACTTTATAATATTAATTTATAATCAATAGTCTAATCTAATAAATAAATTTAATCATTCATTAAGGGTAATATCGATATTAACCGCTCTAACTTTTAACGTGAGAACTCTGTTGTGAAAAATCACTTCGCAAATAATAGTATAGATTGAGAGAAACCAAGTTGAGGTTGTATTTATTATTTTTAACCAGAGAATCTGATACAATTTACAATTTACAATTGAATCATATCTTCACTTATTAATTACACTAATTAAATACATTCGGATCTCATATTAATAGCATAAGATAAAAATTTCGTTATATAATCTGACACGATTTTCACATCTCAAGAGGAGGGTAAAAAAGAGAAGTGGAAACAAAACGCAATGCGTGTTTGATGACTTTCCCTTTGCCTCTCTCTCTCTGACTAAATCGCATCCTCACTTTCTCTCCTTCTGCCGCCACCACCACCACCACCACTGATTACGCGCCTCCGCGTCCGTCTCAATCGCTTCCTCTGTATTCCTAGGGTTTCCGCTACTGTTTCTCTATCCATCTGATTTGTTTTTTTTTTTAATCTTCCGAGCTGGATTCTCTGCTCTCGCGCCGCTGGTTCAGCGGCTTTGTCGATTGATCTGTGTCTGTTTCGATTCTAAATTGATTCCCGATCCTCGCCCAATCCGAACCAAAACCTAGGGCTGAGTGATTATTCGATTTGAGAGGGATTTCGAGTGCGGGGGGTGTTGTGTTGTTGATTCTCAGGTGTGTTCTCCGATTTGGATGGCATTGGGAGACTTAATGGTATCTCGGTTCTCGCAATCCTCCGTTTCTTTAGCCTCCAGTCACCGCTACGACGACGAGGACTGTGATTCGTCAATCTCTTCGCGGAGGAAAGACTCCGAGGCTGCGAGTAGTAGTATCTACGGAAATGACAGCACGACGGAGAGAGCCGCCACCAGCATGGCGTACTTGCCTCAGACTATCGTCCTCCGCGAGCTTAGGCACGACGCCTCCGAGGCTTCTGCGCTCTTGGGGACTTCCGATGGCATTGTGTTGGCTCCCAAATGGCGGCTTAAAGAGCGAGTAAGTGTTTGCTACTCGTTACGTTATGTAGACTAGGTTATGGATTGATCTTTTCTGTTTAGTGTGATTGGGATGGAAGAGGACCTTAGAACAAGTACATCATAGAATGTTTATGATATCACACAATCTGCTATTGTTCCCTACTAGGTCGTGTGATGTAGCTGAGGAAGTTTTTATTTTTTGAAACGAACCTTAAAGAATCAAAAGTAAAAATAATGGCACCGTGAATCCATGATGCACGTTTTCACTTATTCATAATTCATAATGTATCTTCAAAAGACGATATAATTTTCCCAGCATAAGCTAAATCAGGCATTTATTGGATCTGTTGCTAGGTGAATTCTTGTTAATCTCATGCTCTCTACCGACTTTTATTCTTCTTCTTTGCAGATGAAAACAGGATGTGTAGCTCTAGTTCTGTGTTTAAACATTACTGTTGATCCGCCGGATGTTATAAAGATATCCCCTTGTGCAAGAATCGAGGCTTGGATAGGTTGAAACCTTGGGCCAACTAGTCAACCCTATTACACTCTTTTCTTTTGTGTCTATTTTCGTTGTCGCTACAATCAATTTTCTTTCTCTTTTATTTGATGGCAGACCCATTTTCCATGGCCCCGCCAAAAGCTCTCGAGACTATTGGGCAAAATTTGAGCACTCAGTATGAGAGATGGCAACCAAGGGTGATTATTTATTGCCCCTGCACCCTATCGTTATTGTTTTGTTGATTTGCGTTTTTCATTTTTATTTTGCAATCTCTCTCAGGCTCGATATAAGGTTCAGTTGGATCCGACTTCAGATGAAGTCAAGAAGCTTTGCTTGACTTGTCGGAAATATGCAAAAACCGAGAGAGTTCTATTCCACTATAATGGGCATGGTGTGCCGAAGCCTACAGCTAATGGTGAAATTTGGGTATTTAACAAGGTCTGTTCTTGCTAGCTTCTCTACTATCTACGATGCTCTTCTTCCTTTTCGTTTGTACCACGTGCTGATTGATCCTGTATTTGAGCAGAGTTATACGCAGTACATTCCGTTGTCAATCAGTGAGCTTGATTCCTGGTTGAAGACACCGTCCATCTACGTTTTTGACTGCTCTGCTGCTAGGATGATTCTTAATGCCTTTGCTGAGGTAAAGGAAATAACCACTCTACTCATGTTGCACATCCTCGTGTCAATTTTAAGACGTAATTCTGCAATTGGCGTTCTATAAATTGATAATTCAATTATTCCTCATGACAGCTTCATGATTGGGGCTCGTCTGGTTCCTCTGGATCCTCAAGGGACTGTATTATACTTGCTGCTTGTGATGTACATGAGACACTTCCTCAGAGCGTTGAATTTCCAGCTGATGTTTTTACTGCTTGCCTCACGACACCTATTAAAATGGCGTTAAAATGGTAAATCATATTTTCACCTCCGTTTTTTTCTTTCTGCTTACTATGCCAGGTTTTTTTTTGATTTTTTTTTGATAAATATGCCATGTTTTCTTACTACAAAATGTTCGTTAAGTTCCATCAAGCTACTGTATATAATCTTCGTTAGTATTTTTTTGTTGCGTTTGATTTATACCCGTATGGAACTACTAGTTCAGTTTACCAGCAATTCTTATAAGAGGCTTTCCATTGCAGGTTCTGCCGGCGTTCTCTTCTAAAAGAAATCATCGATGAATCACTTATTGACAGGATTCCTGGACGCCAAAATGACCGTAAGACATTGTTAGGGGAGTTGAACTGGATTTTCACGGCAGTGACGGATACAATTGCATGGAATGTACTTCCTCATGGTATTGCTCCAAACTTTTCGAATAATGTATTAAGGCCAAATCTCTTTAATGACTTATTTGTATTTCTGTGTCCCTCATGAATGTTACTTTTATACTGCAGAACTTTTCCAGAGATTATTCAGACAGGATTTGTTGGTCGCCAGCCTTTTTCGAAATTTCTTACTTGCTGAGAGAATAATGCGGTCCGCAAATTGTAATCCAATATCTCACCCTATGCTACCTCCTACGCATCAACATCATATGTGGTATTCGAGAAGAACCCTATTCTTCTGTTAGATACAATGTTATGTGTCTTGATTCCCTCAGCTAGTTGTTACATGCTTTTCAGGGATGCATGGGACATGGCTGCTGAGATCTGCCTTTCTCACCTTCCCCAACTTGTTCTGGACCCAAACGCAGAGTTCCAGGTTTGTTTTGTCTGATGTAGTTTCCTTTTAATTGTATAAGATGTCATTTATCTTGATGATAAAACTTGCTTCTTTCCTTTTTCTAGCCAAGTCCATTTTTTACTGAGCAACTGACAGCGTTTGAGGTGTGGCTTGATCATGGATCTGAGCATAAGAAGCCACCAGAGCAGTTGCCTATTGTTCTTCAGGTGCAACCTAAATTTCTGTATTCATTTCTATTTTTGTTGTATGTCTCTGTGAGAAAGAGAACCATATTTATTTTCTCATTTTTGCATGGTTCTATGTGGAGTTGACTAAAGAAATATTATTTGCTTCCTTCTGGAGGTTCCATCAGAGAATCGTTTGCATATTACTGTCATAGCGTATTTTATAGACTTTGATTTGCTTCAGGTGTTACTTAGCCAATGCCATCGGTTTCGTGCTCTTGTGCTTCTTGGGAGATTTCTTGATATGGGTTCATGGGCCGTGGATCTGGTATACTTTTTAGTTTGAACCCCCTTTCCCTTTGCCTTACACATAGTTTCTTCTGGTTGTATGTCTTTACACGTGAAGTGAATATTCTTCTAGGCTTTGTCTGTCGGAATATTCCCATATGTGCTGAAACTTCTGCAAACAACAACAAATGAGCTAAGACAGATCCTTGTTTTCATATGGACAAAAATTCTTGCACTTGATAAGGTAACTTTTTTTTTTTGCGTTCCATGAGCTATTATCTGCTTAGTTTCTATGGTAGTGTCATCCGTCTACTTGTTTTTTTTAAAAAAAAATTTGTGGGCTAGTTTCTACAGTGGTTATCTTCTTAGTGTGCATCTGTTGTTTATGGAGAGTGCCTATAATGGAACTCTTATGTTTTCCATCTAGTTATTTTGAGATAAATGCTGAATGGCACAAATTGACCATCTAATATTTACTTCATATCTAATAATTAGTATCATATCCTTGAACATCAGATTAATCTCCGGCCATCACACTCTCGTGCTGCTTAAGCCTTCTCGTCTCAGTCTTTTATTGACTGGTCTCTCTTTTTTTTTCAGTCATGTCAAATTGATCTTGTGAAGGATGGAGGCCATACATATTTCATAAGATTTCTAGATAGCTCGGGTGCATTCCCAGAACAAAGAGCTATGGCTGCTTTTGTTCTGGCTGTCATTGTGGACGGACACCGACGAGGCCAGGAAGCATGTCTTGAAGCAAATTTGATTGGTGTTTGTCTGGGGCACCTTGAAGCATCGATACCAAGTGATCCACAGCCAGAACCATTGTTTCTACAATGGCTTTGCCTTTGTCTTGGAAAGTTGTGGGAAGATTTTATGGAGGCCCAAATAATGGGTAGGGAGGCAAATGCTTTTCAAAAGTTGGCACCTCTGCTTTCCGAGCCCCAACCTGAGGTGAAGCTCAGATTTCTTCAAATTATCCTTCTTTGTTGTGTAATTGCTGACCATAACATTCCCTTGCAGGTAAGGGCTGCTGCTGTTTTTGCCCTGGGTACCTTAGTTGATATTGGGTTTGACTCTAGTAAAAGTGTTGTGGAGGATGAATTTGATGATGATGAAAAGATTAGAGCAGAAGAAGCTATCATTAAAAGTCTCTTAGATGTTGTCTCAGATGGGAGTCCACTTGTCCGGGCAGAGGTTGCTGTAGGTACGCAAATCATGCAACTCTTGAACATTCATGATCTCGGGACTGTGGGTTCCTAAATAGTTATTTAACTTCAGAGCAAAAAAAATTCTAACCTAATGAGATACGTCTCTCCTACATTTTATTAATTGATTTACCTTTTACTGAATTTGAATAACTCCAATTTACACATGCATATTTATTTGTTGCGTTAGCTAGAGAGACTGATATTTTCTAACAAAATACATCCTCAAAATCACATTGTTCTTCGTTTAGAGAGTTCATATGTAATTTTGTGCATTTTCCATTGAAAAAGTCGAGCTTGCTTACTTTTATTTCTTTCCTATTTGATCCCCATGTCTTATCTGTTTTTAATGTCTCTACAGCTCTTGCACGTTTTGCCTTCGGCCACAAACAGCACCTAAAGTCAGCCGCATCTTCATATTGCAAGCCTCAGTCAAGTTCTTTGCTTACTTCGCTCCCTTCAATAGCTAAACTCCATGATGCTGGGAGTGCAAAACTTGTTTCTTTACACATGAGTCCTCTGACTAGAGCTAGCACTGATAGCCAACCAGTGGCTCGTGAGGCCAAGATCTCAAGCAGCCCTCTTGGCTCGGCTGGGCTGATGAATGGATCTCCATTATCTGATGATTCTTCGTTACATTCTGATTCTGGAATCATGCATGACAGTGTCAGCAATGGAGCTAGCCATCAGCAAAGACTATTGGATAATGCTGTTTATTCGCAGTGCGTTCGAGCTATGTTTGCCTTAGCTAAAGACCCATCTCCACGTATTGCAAGTCTCGGGCGGCGTGTGCTTTCTATCATTGGAATCGAACAAGTTGTTGCGAAACCCTCGAAGCCAACTGGCCGATTAGGGGAAGCCGCAACGACATCTCACACTCCTCTTACTGGCCTAGCTCGTTCATCCTCATGGTTTGATATGCATGCAGGTAGCTGTTCATGTAGTGAAATTTCTTCAAGTTGTACTTTCCTTTATTGAGTGTTTGTGAATTTGATCTTGCATTGTTGTTGACGACAGGTAATCTACCCTTAAGTTTTAGGACTCCTCCGGTCAGCCCTCCTAGATCAAACTATCTACTGAGGAGAGTTTGTTCGCTAGAGTTCAAACCTCATCTGTTGGGTTCACCAGACTCAGGATTGGCTGATCCGCCTTTAGGCGTCAGTGGATCTGAAAGGAGTTTGCTCCCATTATCAACTATCTACAGCTGGAGCTGTGGCCACTTTTCTAAACCGCTTCTTGGTGGGGCGGATGCTAGTCAAGAGATAGTTACCAAAAGAGAAGAGAAAGAAAAATTCGCACTCGAGCATATTGCAAAATGCCAACATTCCTGTAAATAGCTTGTCTTTTCATCTCTGGTTTGCTCTATACCTGTACTAGTCACTTGAACTTAACTACAATGCTTTACCTTGACCAGCTATTACCAAGCTCAGCAATAATCCTATTGCCAACTGGGATACGAGGTTTGAAACGGGAACAAAGACAGCTCTCCTTCACCCTTTCTCTCCTATTGTAGTTGCTGCAGATGAGAATGAACGGATCAGGTATGCACAGCTAAAATCTGGATCTTAGATCAGTTTCTTGCTTCCAGGTTGACCTGTTTGCTAGAGTACTGTCTAGTTACCCCTAAACAAAAGGTGTTCGCTTTTGAAGCTAGATCTAATTGATTAGATCTCTCTGTCTAGTATAATCATTTAGAAAAGCTCCCCTCGTCGTTCTTAAAGTTTGATCTTCTTCGTGACTTTTTTTTTTATTTTATCGAAATGCATATACGCACTAATGACTTTACTGTATTTTCCTCTCAGAGTCTGGAACTATGAGGAAGCAACTCTTCTCAATGGCTTTGACAATCACGATTTTCCAGACAAAGGAATTTCAAAACTCTGCCTCATCAATGAACTTGACGACTCTTTTCTACTTGTTGCATCATGTAATATTCATCTCTTGCCACTGTTTACGAATTGATTGGTTATAGCTGCTGAGAAATGGTATGTATGTTTACACGATCTTCTGGAAATATGGGTAGGTGATGGGTCGGTCCGGATATGGAAAAACTATGCAACAAAGGGTAAACAAAAGCTTGTTACGGGGTTTTCTTCAATTCAGGGTCACAAGCCCAGTGCACGTGACTTGAACGCTGTTGTGGACTGGCAACAACAGTCTGGCTACCTGGTTTGTGATTGTTTTTTTTTCAAGCTTTGCAGTGCTTCATTTGATTGAAGACTTGAAGTTATGAAAAGCTGTTTTTGTTATTTATGAATTCTGGTATTTAACAGTATGCTTCTGGGGAGGTGTCAACAGTCGCACTTTGGGACCTTGAGAAAGAACAGCTTCTCAGATCTATTCCCTCTGAGTCAGAGTGCGGGGTTACAGCACTTGTAAGTCTACATGACCTTATCTTTAACATATAAACATTCTAGAATGTCATGATTTGCTACCGATCGCTTATAATCAATCAAACGGATTTATTTAATCAAAGGAGTAATATACGGATGCTATTGTCTGCTAGTTCCTTTTTTTGTATCCAAGTTATTGATTGTTTTTTGGGCTGATCTTAGATTATTCTTTGAAAGCAAAATTGTGTGGGTATGTTGATACTCTGCAATCTCAGGAGGAAACTAATAATACATCCAGATAATATGTATAAATTTTCCTTACTGAATGTTATCTTTGTAGTCGGCTTCTCAAGTGCACGGGGGTCAACTTGCTGCTGGTTTCGCTGATGGATCTTTGAGACTCTATGATATTCGGTCACCTGAACCGTAAGTTGCTTTATAGTTCATTCCTGAACTGCACATTTACACAAGAACTCCATCACTTAATATAGTTTCTCCTATTGAAGGCTTGTCTGTGCGACTAGGCCTCATCAGAAAGTTGAAAGAGTGGTTGGACTCAGTTTCCAGCCTGGACTTGATCTCGCAAAGGTTGGAAGCCAAAACTTCTCTGAACTGTTCCTTTTTGAGACTCTATATAAAGTATTTTTATAGTTCGGTTTTAAAAATAAATCTTGGTTCGGCTTGGTCTGGCTTACATGCCCACGCCTATTTTGAAGGGTTTCTCAATTCTTTGTCGCGTTCCTGATGCCAAAAATTATTCTTTTTTCCAGGTGGTGAGTGCATCACAGGCCGGTGACATACAGTTCCTTGACCTCAGAACAACAAAGGACACATACCTGACGATTGATGCACACAGGGGCTCGCTCACGGCCTTAGCTGTTCACAGACACGCTCCAATAATTGCAAGCGGATCTGCAAAACAGCTAATTAAAGTGTTCAGCCTTCAGGGAGAACAACTGGGGATAATCCGCTACTACCCATCCTTCATGGCCCAGAAGATTGGTTCAGTGAGTTGCCTCACTTTTCATCCGTACCAGGTTCTGCTTGCAGCTGGAGCTGCGGACTCATTCGTCTCTGTATACACCCATGACAACTCACAAGCAAGGTGAGTCGCACACCGTAAATCAAAATGTTGCAATTGTTATTGTGATAAAAAGAAAAACAGAAGCAAAACAAAGTCCAGTCCAATCCTGGTCGGGTCGGTGGTAAAGTGGTTTATAGTTATTCGTTAGCCTCCGTTGAAGTTTAGAAAGGATATCTCTAAGTTAACAACTGATGAAGGAGGGGGCTTCACCAAATAAGTTCTCTATCTCTTCCCTATGCCAACTCAAGTAAATGGTATCTGTAAATAGTTTCACTGTTTCTCTTATTTTACTTTTTATTTAGCATGTTTCATTGGGTGTGTGATTTTCTTTCCTTTCTATTAAATCTTAAAAGTCTTTCCGTTTCTCAATTTGTTTCAAAATGGTAAAAGTAAATTGTGAAAGAAAAGTTTGCATTTTATTGATATCTAGTGCATTGAAAAGTTGTGTGTTTGTTTGATTGAATTCAGAAAAAGGCAAATCACTTGGCATTTTCAGGCTATTCATTTACGGTTGGTCTGCGCCATTTTTTTTTTCGTTTTATTTCGAAGCGGTCACTGAAAGATCTAAAAGAATGGAAAGTTTTAATACTATAAAGTAAAAGAATGGAAATTCATAAAACAACCATAGGCCGTGATATAGAGGTAGTTTGATCAGCTGCCATATTATTTTTTTGATCCCGTCAATGTCGTTCCCGGAAAAGAGAAGTAGTGAAAAGAAGGAGCAACCGCCGAATCCGTCACTACCCGATGATTTGCTATTGAGCTGCTTCGCCCGCATCTCAACGTTGTACTACCCGTCTCTCTCCCTCGTCTCCAAAAGCTTTCGGTCTCTCCTTATTTCACCGGAGCTTTACAAGGTCCGCTCACTCTCCGACCAGACCGATAATTGTCTCTACGTGTGCATACGATTCTCTTCCGGCCAGGGACCTTCCTGGTACACCCTATGCCGGAAACCTGACCAAACCCTAACCAAGTCATTGTCATCTTATGTTTTGGCTAAAGTCCCAATACCAAACTCTCCTCGTGCGTCCTTTAAAGGTCTCGTGTCGGTCGGTCATAATATCTACAACATTAATAGCGGACCGGTCTCGGTACTAGATTGCCGGTCTCACACATGGAGCGAGGCTCCAAGCTTGCGCGTTGAGCTCCCTTCAGTTTCCGCTACCGTCATTGATCGAAAGATATATGTAGCAGGTCGTTCCAGAGATTCCGAGAATTCGTTACAAGTGTTCGACACGCAAACTCGAACTTGGGATCCTGTAGCCATCCGGTTAAGAGACGGATTCCACAAAAAAACCACATCTGTTGACGGATACTTACACGTGGTGGCTAAACAAGAGGTGGTTGCTTACGATCATAAGAAAGGTAGATGGGGACTGGGCAGATCGAGGATGGATTGTTATATGGATTTGCTTATTGCGAGATAGACAAAGTACTGTACTCTGCTTCGAGGGGAGTGTTCAGATGGTTTGACACTAAATGGGGAAGGTGGAGAAAGTTGAAGGGCTTGACAGGACTTCCTGAGATCACTTGTGAAGCTCGTGTTAGATTGGCTGATTATGGAGGAAAGATGGCGGTTTTGTGGCACCAACATTTGTCTTTTTATAATCGTTTCTCACCTAAGAAGATGATTTGGTGTGCGGAGATTTCACTTGAAAGGCGCAACAACGGTTGTGAAATTTGGGGGAAAGTTGAGTGGTTTGATTAGGCCTGGGCGTTCGGGTACCCGTTGGCGTTCGGGTCGGGTTTTTCGGATTTTCGGGTTTTCGGGTTTACGCTCCTAGGTCCCATAGTAAAATTTCATTAGTACGGGTCGGGTTCGGATAATAACACTTCGGGTTCGGTTAAAAATTATATTGCATCCTAAAACCCATAAAGTAACCATATATCTTTCGGGTTCGGGTTATATCGGTTCGGTTCGGATATAACCAAAGTAAAAAAAACAAAAACTTAAAGAAAAACAACTAAATTAATAAAAATTAATCTATCATACATAAAATTGCTAAAATAACAATAAAATGTTAAATCAAGCATGAAAACAAACATTATTTGTAAACAATATACATTATATTATAGAGAGTATACTTGTTATTCCAATGAACAAATTATAAATTACTTATTTATAACTAATTGTGTACTTAAAATATTTTTAATATTGTTAACATTGTTAATATTTATTATTATATATCATATTACCACGAATATTAAATTTAATAACTAAAATACTTATATATATATTTCAAAATATTTATATTAACTATTAGTTTCGGGTTTTTCGGGTTACCCGTTCGGGTTCGGTTAATAACACTTCGGGTTCGGATATTTTTTATACCACCCTACAAAACCCGTTCGGGTATTTTTACATTTCGGGTCGGATAACGGGTCGGGTTTTTCGGTTCGGGTTCGGTTCGGATTTCGGGTTCCGGATTTTATGCCCATGCCTATAATATTCATTCCTCAGACAGTAACACCAAGAACCTTCACTACATGACATCCTGGAGGGAGAGTAAGCACATGATCATGTGCTTACTCTCCCTCCAGGATGTCATGTAGTGAAGGTTCTTGGTGTTACTGTCTGAGGAATGAATATTCGTGCACGTGTGTTCTTTTGGTGTCTGTATGCATTCAACTATGATCATTGTACGTGTTGTTGGCTCTTCAAGACAATAACACTCATAGGAATGGTGCAAATTCCTTCTAGTCTCGTTTGAACCAAATTAAGCACACTTAAAATTGCTTCAGTTTTTTTTCTTCCATGATCAGTAAATACATGAATCATTTATTGCTAAAATAACTAATTTATTTTATAATTTTATTGTTGCTAAAATAACTTATTTATTTATTTTATTTTTATTATATTTTTTGTTTTAGGAAAATTAAAATAATAAGTATAATAAAATAAAAATTAATATTAGAAAATAATTTTAAATATTTAAGTCATCATATCATAATAAAAATTAGAAAAATCTATTATGTCCTAAAGATAACTAAAAATATCAAAAATGTAAAATTTATTACATAAAATTATCTTCAAAATTATTTAATTATAATTTTTTTTAGGAAATATTTTTTAAAATTTTATCAGTAAATAGGCGTGTATATTTTTTTTAATAACGTCTGATTTTTATTAATAATAGAAAGAGTTAACATAATCTTCATGAAGAAGATTAGTTATTATACATGGAACATAATAATGAAATCGATATAAGACATGATTTGAACTCTTTGAGTTGCTAACTTATCAGCAGCTTGATTTGCTTCTCTTCCAATATATTTTTATTGGAAAAATCGCATTTTAAATCCTCAGAGTGTTACTTTCTAACACTTTAAACACTGAAATTTTTTCACTAGCACTATAAACTTTGTAAGTGACATTTTTAGCATAACAAACCTCCAAGCCAAATAGGTGACCGGTACTGTTCATCTTGTGATGAGGTGTCAGTTTTTTATTTTTTAATGATAAAAATAATAAAAAATAATAAAATGCAGAAAAAATTCGAAAAATTCCAAAACAAATTCTAAAAAGTTGGAAGTTCAAAAAAAATCTAAAGTTTCTAAAACATAAAAATTAAAATTTCAAAAATTAAATTTAAAATTTCAAACTGAAAATAAAACAATTTCTTTTAAATATGTTAATTTAAACTTCACTAATAAATTAATTTTTTTTAAACAACTTAAATTTTCTAAATTTTTTTATAAATAATACCAATAGATCTCTTAACAAATATGTAAAATTTACATAACATAATAATAATAGTGTTTTTCTTTTCTATATTTTTAAAAGGTATGTCTTGTTGTAAATAAAGAAGAGAAGAGAATAGAAGATAGGAATTGGTGTATCTTATTCATTGAGTAATGTATCCTTTATATAGGTATACAATAGCTTGGAGACCAAGTACAACTTGGTGAGCAAGTAAACTTAGGAATCAAGTAAATCTAGAACATTCCATAATAGACATCACACAATATTCATAACACTTCCCCTTGATGTCCATTATGCGTGTAAGATGCTATCTCGTTAAAAACCGAGATTGTAATGCCATAACCGTCTAGAGTTTGTAATGCGTTTGGAATACTGCCTCGTTAAAACCTTTCCATGGTAAACCCAAAAACCCAATGTGGTAAAAACGGGAAGCCATGGATAGGAAAAAGAGTACAGCCGCATTACTTCCCCTGAAGTGAACATCACTGAAGGCTTCTCAGTGATCGCATACCAATCTGCTGCATAAGCTTCCTGAGCGTGCATGTTGGTAATGCCTAAGTGAAGAGGTCGGCTGAGTTCTCGCTGGATCTGACTTAGAGTACCTTGACCTCTCCTTCTTTCTGAAGATCGTGGGTGAAGAAGAACTTGGGGAGAACATGCTTAGTCTTGTCACCCTTGATGTAACCATCTTTGAGCTGAGCTATGCAGGCCGCATTGTCTTCGTAAAGAACGGTCGGCTCGTCTTTACCATCCGTGATCCCACATACTGTCCGAATATGGTGTGTCATGAGTCTCAATCAGACATACTCTCTGCTTGCTTCATGGATCGCCAATATATCCGAGTGATTGGATGATGTGGCTGATATAGTCTGCTTGACTGATCTCCATGAAATGGTCGTGCCTCCATATGTGAAAACATAGCCGGTTTGGGACTTAGCACTGTGTGGATCGGACTGGTAACCTGCATCAACAAAATGCTTTCATGATATTCATGGTCCATTCGGATCATATAGTTTATCTCTCTTAGATAAATTCGACCATGAATGTCTTTGTATGTCCATGATCTGTCCGGATCATGACATCATCCATAATCCATCCGGATTATGTTCTTGTCCACTATATATCTTATTCATATCCTTTGACCAAAACTCTTTATGAACTTTTAGTATATGTCCACGGTCTGTTCATGAAGTGGCTATTGTGTTATAGTTTGAAGTTTAATCAAAACTAAGCCACTTTTTGGTCAATAGGACGTTCCTCTCACTTGGATGGTTTAGGTCGGATTTAAGACCTAGAGGAACTGGTCGGAACAAGCTGGACGGGATGGATTGGTCGGGACCAATGATGATTAAGGTCGAACTAGGTCGGACATGATCCTAGTCGGTATGGTTCCCTTTGGTCGTGAATCCGATGGATTCTCAGACCATTTGATCAATCTATTCTTGGTACGTTGGATCATAGATCCCAACATTCATATACGGCTAATGATCTCTACTATAGATCATCGTAGTCTCTTCATAGCCTTTCCAAGAATCAATCATCTTAATCATCCTTTCTTTAAGTATAAACACAAGGAATATATTGACTACTATATGGACTGATCAGAAACGTTCTTATAGAACTTTCTACTAAGCATCACTTAGTCTTATCATATCGTGTGTACATACACGCATGCAGCTGCATTTTAGTCCATGAACAACGCAGGAACGATGTTGTTCTATGAGAACTTCTTTCTCATCTTTCAAGGTATCTTATATTACCTTTATATCCAGTGAGATATCCAATGTCTACTACATCTTTCTTAGATGTCCAGATTTCGATATTGGGTAGTAGCATTCACCACATTAGGAATTTATTTCCTTGTTCCTTAGTCCCTGTGAGTATCCTTGTGTGATCAAGCCATTCCATTGAATGCTTTATGTAGCAACATGTACGACCACTTGTCTGTACTTTCATGTTCTACTGCTCACGATTTTCTTTTCCTCACAAGACTCATCTGTTCACTGGTTAGATGGCGTCTCACTTATGTATTTGGCCAATACGCCCATCTCATACATTCTTTGGGTTTAACTCCACGTCTCATTCTATGAGTACTCTTACGTGGGTTAGTGATCCTCGCATATCTCTTATGCTCAAGTGCTTTCTCTTTATCACTTATGAGTGTGTGTATGTGTCGACACCTTATATAATGTTCCATCGCGTTCTATCGCGTTCTAGACATGATACAATCGATTGAGATTTTATTATTATCAGGATCATTGAATACTTTGTAGTTTGCAAGGCTACATTGTATGATACCTGTACCTTAGGACCGGCCGGTCTTATCTCATTGTCTAGTATAGTTTCTCTTTCATGAACCCGAATCTATCATTATGAGCACCTTAACTTTTCTATTCGTGGTTCATTATATATGGAACATTCTGGTCTATCTTGTATAGACTTTTACAGCAACTTGATTATGTCTCTACTAGGACATTTATATAGTGGTGCTAAGCTGGTATGACTTAGTCATTCTTTCGGGTCTGTCTGGCTATCATTCTTTCTTTGTTTATGGACGTCCAGTACATATATATCTGGTCCGAGGATCTTTGCCAAGACTTGGATGGTTAAAACCATTCCACTTTCACTTTCTATTTACCAGCTTATAGCTTTCTCCATGATGTTGGATAGTCGGATTCATCTTGTATGTAATCCGTGTACCTTGGCCACAATATGATCACCTTTGTTTGGCTCATGGTCTCACTGAATTCGTGGGAGAAAGATCATGTTCTCTTATCCAACATATATTCCCGATTTTCATCTCATCCTTAGATGAGGTATTCCATCCTAGATGGCACATAGGTATGTGGTGGTTTATTCATAGACTCTTAGGATGGTCTATATCTGGATTATGACCCTTTATCATCTTTAGACGGGAATATCTATGCTCACTTTATATGGCCTGATGTATCTTATCTTTCATACATGTATTCTTGTGGTGTACCCAAGCTTATAGACTTTTGAAGTCTCAACCTTATAGGTTATGCCTTATACGGCCAAGCTATAATGTCTTATGGCCTTTGGCCAGACTTATCATGTTCGGGTTTTATAGTATGGTCATGGACCATACGGAGTGTTTATTCTCCCCCTCATGAACATGCTATAAAATACGTTTGTTTGTCCTCACTTAAACGTAATGCTTGGACGGCCAGCATGGTTTTAGACCATGTTACACGAATTTGTGGTCTGGTCATGATCACGGGGTTTTGTCCTCACTACCCTCATGATCAGATTATACACTTTCATGTTGCTTGGAACAATGAAGCCTACTGAATTTTCCTTGTGTACATGTTTCACAACGTGAGATCTTATGGGATAACTCTTTGTGCCTTATTAATCAAGTTTAGACCAGGATGGCTAATCCGGTCATGCCATAAAGTGTATAAATTCGTTGGTGAGCCTTACTGGTTACCTAGGCTTTTATGCCTTATCACACTGATCCTTAGCATAGTATTAGATCAGTAGGGAGAATGTAGTCTCGACCTCTTTTATATGTATGCCTTTGGCGATTTTCATTAGCTAAAGGAACATTTCCTTTTTCTTTACTTTGCCCATTGGTTTATTATTGAAACCATTTTGATGTGGCTTGTAATGCCATTTCGACCTTTACTCCCTCCTCGACCATGATTGGATCTACAACCACGGTTATTGTGGTATCCTTGTCCACGGCCAGTGGGGATTTTGGGTCTCTCTCAATGGGTCTTAGGTGATAAATTTCATGCCTCTTAAGGCCATGCCTTAGGCGTGGTGGTCTAGACATACTCTTCTCGAGTTTTCATTCTCATTTGTCAATCAAAAATATTTTTCAAGCAAATCAATCAAGATAAAAGAAAAACTTTTATTAATGCTATGAAATTTGAATGACAAATTATATTTAAAAGAAAACACCAAATCATAAGTATGAAATCAGAATGTCAAAAGGCTTAAACAATAGCCGGCCAGTCCATAATAACATCTTGGACGTGGCTCACATTTGGTTCTCTATTCAATGAATAAACCAATCTCATCATCTATATGAGTCCACCCGAATTTTCTTTTCTTAGCTTCTTCAGCATCACCGTATATCATCTCACATTGATACTCGGCACTTATCTCCATAACATAGTCGAGTTTGTCGAGGTTGACTTTCCTTTTCTGCTTCTTTTCCTCAAGAGCTGAAAGGTATGAGAGAAGGTCGTAATAGGTTGTGAAACCTTTAGCCTTCTGTGATAACAACACTTCCTTTGAATGGATCGTGTCACGAGTCTTGCTTAACAAGTCATAGTTTGTTATCACTTCACCACATAGTTTAAGACTATAGGTGATTCTCATAAGATCAAAGTGATAGTCATCCACGGATTCATAATCCTGGAACCTCAGAGCCTTCCATTCTTTCATGGACTCATCTAGTAATGGCTCCAAGAACATGGTGTTCAATCTCGACCAGAGATCGTAAGGATCGTTGATGTAACTGCACTCATCATACAGATCCTTCACGAGATGCTTTCTCATTATCAAAACAGCTCTACGCCTTTCATATGCAAGGGTATCATTGCTGTATTTGATACACTTCCCAAGTCCTTTAGACTTTAAATCAGCTGAAGTGTTCATTGCCCAATCAAGGTAATTGTCTCCATTGAGATCAAGGGCTGGGTAATCCGAGTGATGGAGTCTCGACATCTGAATCATATCAAAATGATTTGTGTTAGTACATACAATTTCTGATGCCATTGGCTATCCAAGAAATAAAAGGCAATCGGCCAGTATGTAAACAATAAAGCCATATGGCTTGTGTGACCAATGTCATTCGGCTATTACATAATTAAATCACATTGCCAGCAAACAAATAAGAGGGCCATACGGCCAGTTTGCATTCTCTTTAGAAATTTACTTTCTCATAACTCATCCATCACTTAATCAACTTATTTGATTTATAAATCCCTTGAAAATAGTGGGATGGACGAGTGCATGGTCTAGCCATACCATATGGTATGCTACATCGCCCCATGCGGTTTAATGGTCTAGTAGTACCATTCGGTACACTTCCTCGACCAAATAAAACAGATCGTGATTTAGCTGCACTGTGGTGCGCATCATCCATCACCGGTGATTGTGGATCACTGTGGATCATCGAGGATCACCGTGGATCACCTTGGATCACTGATCATCGTAGATCATCGCGGATCATCATGAATCATAGATCAACGCGGATCATCGTGGATGATCACCGTGAATCACGGGTGAAAAATCTAGTTGCACCTGAGGGTGAACATCATCGACCATTGATTTTATTTTATGGTCTAATCGTACTTAAGAGTACGTATCATCGACCTTTACTTCATATGGTCTAGTCATACCTAATGGTATGCATCATTGACTTAAAAGAAAAATCATGGTCTAGCCACACTATGGTGTGCATCATCGACCAAAAGATGTGGAAAACATTAAACTTATGTTTTGTTTGGACATATAGCGTGTCATCCTTAAAGGGGTATCACTTGTTGTCCATACAAAACGAAAGTCATGTAATCACATGCTTTATATTTTAGGGTTTAGGTTAAACATTGACCTTAAATTTTGTTTGGACATATAGCGTGTCATCCTTAAAGGGGTATCACTTGTTGTCCATACAAAACTAAAGTCATGTAAAACTATTAAGGATTTAGGGTTTTGATTTTAAAATAAACAAGAACTAAAATCAACCAAATCAAATCACAAATTTTTTTAAATCGGAATTTAGATGAAGAGAAGTTTGAAATCTGAATTGCTTGAACCACAAGTAAAGATTAGGGTTCTTGAGATCTTACCTTAATCTTTGCCGATCTTTTCTCCTTGGTTCCTCTTTTAGAAACCTTAAATAATCAACAATGAAAGTTTCAAAGTTGGATTAGTATGAGATCTAAGAACAATAGAAATCAAAATTAAGAGAGATAAGGAGTTGGCGGCTATTAGGGTTTTGGATGATCTTTGACAGCGCGGCTTGCACTGGGAGGTGACGGCGCGTCTGGAGTCGGATTGATGCGTGGTCTGCGGCGCTGGATTTGTCTCGTCAAGAGCTTCAATTTGATATATTACTCGTCGTCTGGATCCTTACGGTTAGAGAGATATGACGGTTTAAAGTTGCGGCTGAAATTAGGGATTTTGTGCTCGCTGGATTTTAGCTAGGGTTTAGAGTCTCGTGCTGATAACGTGTTGTAAATAAAGAAGAGAAGAGAAGAGAAGATAGGAATTGGTGTATCTTATTCATTGAGTAATGTATCCTTTATATAGGTATACAATAGCTTGGAGACCAAGTACAACTTGGTGAGCAAGTAAACTTAGGAATCAAGTAAATCTAGAACATTCCATAATAGACATCACACAATATTCATAACATGTCTCTTATCTAAGAAGTTTCACTCACACCAAAACCTAATATATATAAGAAAAAATCTATTTTATTTAAAACTAACATATTTTTTTAAAAAAAATTGTTATATTTTTAGTTTTGAAATTTTAATTTTTTAGATTTTTTGATTTTTTTCCATTTTTTTGATTTTTCGATTTTCTATATTTTATTATTTAAAAAAAAACTGACACCTCATCATCAAATGAACAGTACCAGTCACTTATTTGTCTTGAAGAACAAGTAAACTTCGTTGGAGGTTTGTTATGCGAAAAATGGCACTTTCAAAGTTTAAAGTGCTAGTGAAAAAACTTCAGTGTTTAAAGTGCTAGAATGTGACACCCTTACGGTTTAAAATGCGATTTTCCCTATTTTTATTTAATAAGTAGTGAAGGGAAAACCGACTTATAAACAGATGATGGGCTAACACTTTTATACCAGATCCGTTCATGTACATGGGCTTCAGGCCCATTTTAACACCTCCACCCACCTTACGAGTAACGATCTTTTTCATTGGCGTATGTTTTGTTTTCGAAAACCAAAGCTTCCTTTTGGAGAAATATCTCTTTCGAGATGGCGTCGTCCATGGCGATCGGCGTCAGCTTGTCGATGAGTAACGGCGTAGGAAGAGGAGACGATGTTACTCGATTATTATCAGCAAAGACACTGAAGCTGAATCAGAAGAACTCAAAGAGCGAGAGGATTTTCACTACGAAGAAGAGACGCCTTGCCTCCAGAGCGATACGAACCGTGTCGAAGTCGGTCGTCGTGGACGGAGAAGAAGAGGAGAAGAATCTGAGAGTTGGACTCATCTGCGGAGGACCTTCGGCGGAGCGCGGGATTTCTCTCAACTCTGCTCGATCAGTTCTCGATCACATTCAGGTTCTCTCTCTAACTTTCGATTTTTTTTTTTTTTAAATCATAACCTTCTCGTTTCGGATTGTCATCATCATCGTCAGGGTAACGGTATAAGCGTGAGCTGCTATTACATAGATGCTCATCTCAAGGCTTTCGCAATTTCCTCCGCTCAGGTTTTTGCTACTGCCTTGCAAAAACATTTCCACAATGTTTCTGAACTGTAATCCATCTTTTAATTCCCTTCTTCTTGTGTAAATGAATTTCAGCTGTACTCGAATACTCCCGCAGATTTTGATTTTAAGCTCGAGAGGTGAGGTATATAGTGATTCTGAGACTCGTTCATTGGAATACACTATACAGTTAGCTGCTGCTGCTGCTGCTGCTACAACGTTTGTTTTCGGTGGTGTGTATAGTCTTGCACAGGGATTCTCTTCATTATCAGACTTGGCTGAGCATCTTGTTTCCGCTGTGGACATTGTCTTTCCTGTTATTCATGGTCGATTTGGTGAAGATGGGGGCATTCAGGTTCCCTTTTTTGTTTTTGCAAATTTTGGTTGTCCTACTTAAATGTTACAGAAACCTAAACCAAATATGATTAATACTACTATGCAGGAGCTGTTGGAGAGTCACAACATTCCATTTGTTGGGACCGGATCTAGTGAATGCCGTCGTGCCTTTGACAAGGTAAATAGTAATATTTTGATCAACCGATAATTCATCTACAGCTTGAGTACTGACTCTTCTCAGTCAACTAATTCCAGTATGAAGCTTCTCTGGAGCTTAAAAAACATGGGTTCATGTCAGTACCAAACTACTTGGTGCAGGTAGTGTATTGTCTCTTTGCCTGCATTCAGTTTCTACCGTAATTATGCATAGACAATTCTACTCGTATTTATTGCTAGTGATATCTTTCTTATTAATAGGGAACTGGAGTAGACGAAAGTGAAATAGCACAATGGTTTACAGATAACCGGCTGGACCTTGAGGTGGGAAAAGTCGTGGTAAGCATCCAGCTTTTTCTCAGACTAGTCATAGACAGTGTTGCCCGGAGACTCCATTTCCTCTTCATTTGTTATGTCTTTTTCTCTACACGTCTCTTTGTTTAAGGTAAAACCAGCTAGAGCAGGGTCAAGCATTGGTGTTAAGGTTGCTTTCGGCGTAAAGGATTCAATCAAGAAGGCTGTTGAACTTATTCTAGAGGTATCCGTTGTTTTGGAGCGTGGACTATCTCTCGATAAAAACTTGGAAGTGGAAGAAAGAAAATATTTTATTTCTGGGATATCTTTACGGCAAGTTTGCTTATTTTCTTCTGCTGTCTTACAGGGAATCGATGATAGGGTTGTTGTTGAGGTGTTTATTGAAGATGGACATGAGTTCACTGCCATCGTCCTTGATGTGGGTTCTGGTTCTGATTCTCGTCCTGTTGTGCTGTTGCCCTCTGAGGTAATCACATTTTCAGTTGTTTTCTAAGTTTCACGGGTTCGGAGCTTGTGCCAGATGTCTTTTTACCCCTTTTGCATGAATCATGTTTACCATCTTACATATCCAAATTCTTATCTGGTCAGGTGCAACTTCAGTCCCATGGCAGTCGTGATCCGGAGGAAGACGCCATCTTCGACTATCGGAGGAAGTATCTGCCGACACAACAGGTACTGAAAGAAACACAGTTTTTGCAATTTTCATACCCGTTATGAAAGGCGTGTCTGGAACACTTTGATGTCTTCCATGCTCTTAAATATGTATTTAAAAATGCCAAACATTCTTTTTCTTAGCGTAATTAATTGGTTTCTCAGCATGTTGAGTTCCAAAATTTAGTACCTTTATTTCCTCTCAAAGTTTGTTTACTAAAAATAAACAGGTCACCTATCACACTCCACCTCGTTTCCCTATCCATGTTATCAAAAGTATCCGTGAAGAGGCATCTCTTCTATTTAAAAAACTAGGTCTTCGCGACTTTGCTCGCATTGATGGATGGTATTTGGCTCCTACTTCAAATATATCACCAGCTTCAAATGAAACATCTAGAGGACGCAAGTCAGGGGATATTATATTCACAGACATCAATCTGGTTAGGCTATTGCAACTTTTTGGCTTTATAATGTACCTGAAGCCGCTATTATACCCTGCATTGTTCTTATAGTAGCACTCGGATACATTTACAGATAAGTGGCATGGAGCAAAATAGCTTTCTCTTCCAGCAGGCTTCTAAGGTAACTAAAGATAGGTGTAACGTTAATGGTTATGTTAACGATGTGCTTCCAACTGTCCCCTACTATGTTCGATTTGTCTTCTCATATTTTGTGAACGTAACCTATTTCTTCCCATCTCCTAAGTACAGTCAAAGGCTGTCTTGATAGAAACTTAAGCTGCAGTGTATTGTTCATTCATTCATACTTTCTCTCATGCATGCCTAGGTCAAGTTATTCGAGCATGCATGACTTGGTTCTATTTAGATAATTAGTTCTTGAAATTCAGGTTGGGTTTTCTCATTCAAACATCTTGCGAACCATCCTCCACCGAGCTAGCTCAAGACTTCCCCATCTTACTTGGCATAATTATGAGTTTAATCATTTGCTTCGAGGTTCAACAACCCTGGAAGCCTCTGGGGACGTCCAGAAAGTGTTTGTAATATTTGGAGGAGACACTTCGGAGCGGCAGGTCTCTGTCATGAGTGGTACAAATGTTTGGATGAATCTGCAAAGATTTGTTGATGTAAGCTGAAAACAATACACCATTGTGTCATTATTAATTCCAGTTGGCATTGTCGTTAACCTGTAATCTATAAGTTAAATCGCAGGCACAACAACATTATCCCTGACTCTGGTGATCTTGTTTTTTTTTTGTGCAGCTCAAAGTAACTCCCTGCTTGCTTTCCCCATTATTTAGCAACTCATCTGGTACATTTCCGGGCAAAGGATCTGATTTGGATAACAGAGAAGTATGGATATTACCGTAAGTACATTCACGGACTCCAAGTAAATATAAAATTACAGTAGTTATCTACAGATAGATCATACAACTGCGTTGACCTCATATACAATACCGCATTGATGACCAACACATAATCGCATTTTACATGCATGCATGAAACTATTTAAACTTTCCTCAAGTTATTGCCTTATCCGTCCACATCAATAATTGTTTGTTTCCTCTCAGCTACTCTGTTGTGTTAAGGCACACTGCTGAGGAAATTCTAGCGGAATGCTTGGAAGCAATCGAGCCTGATCGGGCTCTGTTTACATCTCTACTGCAAAAGCAAGTGATGGACGATCTTATGGATGGTTTGAAGAATGAAAGCTGGTTTGGAGGGTTTGATATAGCAGACGAACTGCCAATGAGATTTTCGTTGAGAGAGTGGATCAAGCTTGCCAGCGAAGCTCAGGCAACCGTCTTCATTGCAGGTCGTTAAAACCGAGGGACTGCAGTGTCTCTTACTATGTATTAACATTAGCAAATATAATAGAATGAGCAAAATGCTATCAACAAATTAAGTAAAAAAGGCCTATTGGCCAAATGGCAAGAACAAAAACAAAATTTGAGGAGGGTGATACACTTTTGTTGAAGCAATGTTGATACCCTCCGGAAGCACTTCTCTGTTAAGACAATGATTTCATTCTGTATTGACTCACCTTTAGTTACTACATCTTTATATTCAGTGTTTCTGAAATTATAATTTTCAAATGCAATGTGACAGTGCATGGAGGAATTGGGGAAGATGGTACGCTGCAAGCCGTACTGGAGGATGAAGGAGTTGCTTACACAGGTTCGTTGCAACTTATGGTACAGCACATACGGTTTCTCTTCAGTTTTCCACATAAAATGTGTCCATCTGTTTGTTTTATAATTCCTTCTCTCTGTTTAAAAAAAAGGTCCAGGCGTACTAGCTTCAAGAACTTGCATGGACAAGGTTATGACATCTCAGGCTCTTAGTCATGTACGAACGGTTACAAGTCAATATGTTGAAAGATACGAGTAATATTTCAGTTTAGTCGAACAAATTTCATTTCTTTTGGGTTTCTTTCAATCAACAGCTTTCAGAGTTTGGAGTTCATACCATAATCAAAGATGTTAAGAGAACAGAGGATATAATGCATGAAACCATCTCAAACATTTGGGATGGATTGATCACCAAGCTTCGGTGTCTGACATTCTGTGTTAAGCCAGCAAGGGATGGATGCTCTACTGGTGTTGCAAGACTATGGTAATTCGTATGCAAAAGCCTTTTGCCATTCATATTCAAGATTCTAGTTTTCAGTTTTTAAGCATTTGTATATGTACAGTTCCTCTGAAGACCTTGCTGTATATGTACAAGCTTTAAAAGATTGTCTACCAAGGATTCCTCCAAACACTTTGTCTAAGGTAAAAAAAATAAAATAATACTCATTCTCTTAGTACAACAACCATAAGGCTTTCTTCACTGATAGTCGCTACATCCACTTGTTTGTAGACACATGGAATGATTGAGATGCCAAACTCTACTCCAGAGTTCTTGATTTTCGAACCATTTGTTGAGACCGATGAAATCATAGTTTCATCCAAAGCTAAACAGCAGCTTTCTTGGAAAGGTACAACGCGGTGGGTAGAGATAACGGTGGGAGTAATCGGAAAGCGTGGTTCAATGCGTTCACTTAATCCTAGTCTTACTGTAAAAGAAAGTGGTGATATATTATCACTCGAGGAGAAGTTCCAAGGTACTCCCACTCGTCTTTCTTTGCTACTTCACTTATTTTTATGAGATTATTAGTCTTAACAAATGTCATATATAATCTATCTCTTCTTAGGCGGCACTGGCATAAACCTTACTCCACCTCCACCAACAATCATGAGGTTTGTTACAAATCTTTGAATTTTTAATAAAGGTAAAATATGTATGTATACCTGATGAGTTGTGTGGTTTTTCAGTATGGACGCTTTGGAAAGATGCAAAAAAGGCATTGAGCTGATTGCAGAAACTCTTGGGCTAGAGGGATTTTCACGGATCGATGCTTTTGTGCACGTTGAAACAGGAGAGGTACACTCTAATATTTCAATCCAAAATCAATTTTCTGGTTCTCATGGATTAAGTTGTGCAGGTGCTGGTTATAGAGGTGAACACAGTTCCCGGAATGACTCCTTCCACTGTATTAATTCAACAGGTGAGGCTTCTGCATTCATATATTATTTTTTCAATCCTGTAATTGATTGAAACTCTCATGATCACATTGATACGTTTTTCGTTTTGTTTTGTGCTTGGAAACTTAATAGGCATTAGCAGAGCAGCCGCCAATGTACCCTCCTCAATTCTTTCGCAAATTGCTCCATCTTGCTTCACAGAGAGAGTCTGAGTAACTTTCACCTTTGAATTTCCGTAGAGGTAAAAAATAAAGAATACATTGTTTTGTCTACTTGATTATTTACATATACAAGTTTTGTAGAAGGCGGGGTTAGGATTAATGTAATGGTACATTTCTTCTGAATCAGGTTTTGGTTAAATATCCGCTGAATCGAACATGGCTAGAGCCTTGCGAGTTTTGGGACCACTATGTAAGGTAATAGATAGTGTTTGTTGCAATCCAAACAAAACGGTGTTTCTACGCAAATCATTCAATACGTGCCACAGCTCATAGAAAGGTGCACCTCCATCTTTGTGCTATCTTAAATTTCTCTAACGAACCAACCTCCACACTCTCTTTCTCTGGAGTTTAATGCACTGCGATCTAACTCATAAATCAAAATCCACCGTCCATTATCAAATATTGCGTTATCTATTTAAATATTACGACAAGACTATTTCTAATCAAAAAAATACACGATCAATTCTAATTAGGCCATAATTAAAACTGGGTGGTCAGGCTCAGACTCAATCCCTGTGATGATGGCTCATATCAGCATTTCAAACTGATTACATACTGAACATTAAATTTAATACATGAAAGGTACGATTCTTCTATGTTTGTATGAATTAAATTCAAGAATTAACAATTGACTACTGATGAATTTTCTGTCACAGATTCTTGGCTAATCATTTTTATTACAAAGTAATCTATCGTACTTTTACAATCCATGATCCATCTGCCATACTTTCTCGAGTTTCACAACTACAGTGTAGTGATAACACAAAATCTACAAAAGAATTGTTATATTCAATGCAACTGAAATCAGGAGGGTTGGATCTTAATGGGTCGAAGGTAGACATTAAATTCATCCTCAACCAATTCCTATCCTAGCAATCACTCCTCCTCAACTACCAACTCCCAAAAATCTTGCCATCTCTATATATAACCTCCCAATTCTTTTAACCCAAATACCAAAAACACACAACCAAAAACCAGATAATAACATGAGATCTCTCTTCATACTAGCCTTGTTCCTACTTCTTGCTTTTCACCATGGTGAAGCAGCCGTGACTTGCAACAACGTGGTTAGTGATCTTTACCCTTGCCTCTCCTACGTGATGCAAGGCGGAAAAGTCCCACCAGCTAACTGCTGCAGCGGTGTCAGAACGCTCAACAGTCAGGCTCAAACCTCTGTGGACCGTCGGAGCGTGTGCCGTTGCATCAAAAATGCGATTGGAGGAGCCTCTTACTCGTCTAGCAACCTCAACAATGCTCTGTCTTTGCCTGCTAAGTGTGGTGTTAATCTCCCTTTCAGGATCAGCCCTTCCACCAACTGCGACAGGTAAAAAAAACACGTCCGTAAAATGATTTATATATTAGGACATGAAAACAATAATCTCAACCACTTATATCTTTCTTTTTACAGTATCAATTGAGATAAGCAGAAGATCCTAAAGGAAGCTACTACTACTACTATTACTTCAAGAACTTAAAACATATGGCTTGGTAGTAACTATGCTGATCAGTTGATGTATCTTCACGTCTATTTTCTTCAAAGTTCTAATAAAAATTATCAACATGCTATGATATCAGACCAAAAATATAATCTTTCTTACATCTACACTCCAACATACGACTATCAAATGGTTTATAGTATCGACCAAATGTGAAAACGTTCGTTATGTTTTGTTACTAGCTAAAAACCCACTGCGAACTGAACTAGCATGTAAAAATCAGGGCATGAACCAAACCTATATATAGCATTTTCAAACGACATACTGGTCACTTCTTTCTAAGGATGGTTATTGGTTTTTACCTTATTAAAAAATGTTCTTTTTTAAACGATCTAGTTAGGAATATACGTGCAACCGTGCAAGAGCCTGAAACATGAAACCTATTTAATATTTGATTTTGTGAGATTTTGTTAAGAAATGGTTAAGGAATTGTTAGGATGGAGAAGAAATGATTTAACTATTGAACCAGAACCAGAGCAACTAACATTGACCTTTAGATAGAGACGTTACAAAGTTTATAATATCTGAGGTAAGATTCATGACATCTTTCGCAATTTTACATCCATTGATCAGAACACAGAGACTTTTTCAAAACATTTTTTCCACCGTGAAGAAGGGAACACACAAGGGTGCGCCTCTTCAAGGCCGTTGTGGACTTTCAGGTCCAGAGTCGACGATGGAAGTAACCTTCTTCTGTAGCTCAGGCTTGTTCGCTCCGACAAGCTTGCCTATCTGCTGTCCATTCTTAAGAAAAAAGAAGGTTGGTGTTGCCTTTATGTCCCATGATGAGCTAAAATCCTGATCACAAAATAAAAACAAAAAAAAATTCGAGATTTAGTTGAAGTATATCATTTAAAAGAAGAGAAGCTATGCGATGATGGTTGAAGGGGACTTACGGCGAGTTCATCAACATCAACAAGAAGGAACATGATAGAAGGATGTTTCTCAGAGAGCTCGACGAAAAACGGTGCCACGACCTTACAAGGCCCACACCAAGTCGCGCTGAAGTTTGCAATCACCTGTTTAAGAGTACATTATGAGATTTAGAATAAAACACAAAACAACACTCCCATAGGACTATGAAGAGGGGGAAATTACGATTTTGCCATCACGGCCAGCTTCGGCTATTTTCTCATCCCAGCTTTCTTTAGTTGTGATGAGATGAACGTTTCCACCGGTAAAATCAACGTTATGGATTGAATCATCTTCGTCTTTTCCCTACGTACCATCGCATAATAAACAACAAATGAAAATAAAATAAAAATTATGCGACAAGAATCAAGGGAAAAAAAAAACAAAACAAACGAACAAAGGGTTTCGTAACGTACCTTAGAGACACAGCTTCCCATCTGGAAGATCGATTTGTCTGAAACACAGAGTCTTTTTGTTTTTGTTTTATTGCAATTCCTTGAATCCTTGTCATAAAAAAAGAAGAGGAAACCTTTTAAGTTCATCGAATTTCGCAAAACCGTAAAAAAAATGAAAATTTGAAAAGAGTGAGGCGTTTCCATATGGAAACGTAGAATAAACGTACCAAGAGAATCTGAAAACGGCAACAAAGGAGACCTTTTGGAGATTGGATATGATCAGAGGCTATAAAGGTTGAAGATTTTTTGACAGAGAATTGAAAGAGAGACAAGAGAGAGAATTGCGTTTTGGGGGAGAGAGAGAAGAATGAAGTATGAAAAAGGATGAAACGACGTCGTAAAAAGGACGCTACCAAATTAGAGTAGTCGTTGATTGGAGAAGACGCTCTCCCTCACATTACTATTGACCGCGTCAGACCCAATGCCCCTTCCCCCTCTTCATAATTACAGTTTTACCCTCCTCTCTCTCTCTCTCTATCTTCACTTTATTGGTCAATGCAATTATTAATTAGACAGGACACTAGTTGGACGAGATCTCCTAGTCAGACTTGTAATGAATTTTTTTATTTTTTTGATCAAAGACTTGTGTAATAAACTTAAACCAAAGTAAAAATAGCTGATTATTAGAGGAGAGTAAGAGCATATAAGTTTGCTGGATTATGGACACATAATAGCGTTTAGTAAAAGCCAACACACATGCATTTTATATTTCTAGATGCTGAGATAACGTTATGATTTTGCTCTGTCTTCGACCCCACCACTTCCTGAGTCTTTTATTATTCATCCCATGGCGTACTTCTGTGTCCAGCTTCGTGCGGTTGACTCGTACTTGGACTTATCAGTCTTGTACATGTGAGCAATCTCTGGCACAAGTGGATCATCTGGGTTCGGGTCAGTCAGCAACGAGCAAATCGACAGCAGAACCTGATTCCCACAGAGCAATAATAATCACTCGCATTAACAAACAGAACCGGCTGAAACAGTCTTCTTTGTATTAAACAAGGTAATAGAGATAGAAAAAGCTCAAACCTTGGATATGGTGAGAGCAGGACTCCATTGCTCTTTCAGGATATCAAGGCAAATGCTTCCGTTGCTGTTGATGTTTGGGTGGTACACCCTAGTCTTGAAAGACACCTACAACACCAGATACACTTTCATTAGATCACTAACAAGTACCTTGATGACAATAAAAAAAAATAGAAGAAAAAAAAACCTTTGGTGGCTTGAAGGGATAATCAGGAGGGAAGTGAATGGAAACCAAAAAAACTCCTCCAGCATAGGGACTGTCAGGAGGTCCCATGATAGTTGCTTGCCAATGGAACATATCCTCAGCCACAGGCCCTAGCACAAGAATAAAAAACCGTTGCATCAAGACTCAAAATCTCTTCATCAAACTAAGACCTCACAACCACATCAACAAAGACATATTAAGAGCTACAAAAGGATACTTCTTAAGGCGATATCAATCAAAGTTACTAACCAAAAATCAAAGCTTTACTAACCAAAATTCAAAAGCAAAACTTTGATGGATAAAAACAAAGTAGTGATTTTTATCAATACCCTTAACTAGCTTACATTCAAAGTAAAGAGAAAGTATCGATCTTTGGTGAGGATATATATATATATACCTGCGCTGCAGTTAGAAGGAGGATCCTTCTGCAAATCCTTAAGCTCTTTCAAAATCCTCTTCGACGCCATGTGCTGCTCAGACACGAACCCTGTAACAAGGGGACAAAGCCGACACAAACTGATATTACAGACAAAACCTTAAAGCAAGAAACTTTTATATAACACAACAAGATCAGAAAGCGAGGACGGAGGTTACTACCCAAAACAAGTGATCAGATCAGAAAACCCTAAAGTCGAAAGCTGTTGAATTGGATCTGAAACCGAGAGGTTCCTTCTAATAGCGTGTAAAGAGTAGTCGAATCATAAAATTCTCGAAGCTTCTGATCCGGTCAGAAGCTCCGTTGAGAAGCCCATCTTTTCTCAGATTTTCCATTAAGCCCAAAGTTCAAAGCCCACAACCTTAAGCCCAGTTGTGCTACCACAGGGACATTAAAAGTTACTCGTTTTAGATTTGTATTGTTTCACAAAGATTATAGTTTTGTGTGTTCAATGCAATTTTATATTTCTTTTTACTCATTTTACCCATATTAATTAAGATAACTACTATATATAATAATTTTCTTTAAATAATTATGTATTAAATTAAAGTTATTTTAAGAATTGCAATTGGTTTTAAAATGTGTAAAATCTGTAAAATTACAATTTTAGTGGAATGGGAGGAGTATATTGCAAAGTGAGCTAGTTTTATTTGATAAGTTTGTACTAGTATAGTTTAATTTGGGCAAAGATATTACTAATGATGGACTCTGAAAGGGAAGGAGTTTGGAATGTGACATTAATGAGAGGATATGTATGGTACAGAAGTAGCACTGAAAACAAGATTGAAAGTTTATCTTAAATAATACTTCATGTCATCAATGAAAGTCAGTTTCTAGAAAGAAAAAGAAGAAGAAGAAAAAAACTACTAGCATTGTAGGTTGAGCTTTGCTGTCACTCATTATTAACTTAGCTCCTACGTCTTTGACTCATGTTAGCCATGTGAGATACCTTTCTTTCCTCTTTCACATTCTAATTGTTTAATTTCCTTTAAGAATGAAGATCCTTTACATGACAAGTTCCAAAAGAAGACACAAGTTGATGTCTCCTCCCACTCAAGAACCACAAAGTTACAAACCACTAGAGCCTTTATATCCTGTCTCTTTCCACAAGCAAACAAATTGTGTAGAAAAAAAAAAGAGAAGTGGCTTTAGAAAGAAATTGTTTACTTGTGGTGTGTGTGTGTTATAGTGGACCAAAAGGCTCAGGAAGCAGCTCGAATCCTCCATTATCAAACATAAGCCCATGTTCGGACGACCTATCGTCGATGCTGTGCAACCAATTTGTGTTCTTCACGTCTTCTTTCAGCAACAACGCGTCATACCTTGAGCTCTCATACAAGTCCCTGTCACTCAACTTCCCCATCAGTCTTCTTCCCTCGTTTCTTTCATTCCCGTTCTCTGCGCTGTTGCTGCTGACAGAATCCGATTGGCTATTCACTGAACGGATTGGCTGGATCTTGGACGAGGCTTGTCTGATGCTCTGAGGGAATAATGACGTGCTTGATAGTGCGCAACCGTTACTCTTCCCGTTTCTTATGTCCTATACACATCATCAAGGATGAGGAGATATTAACAGCATGTTAAAAGATTTTAAATGCACATGAGCATATGCTGGTGAAGCATTGGTCTATAACCACCAAGCATAAACGTACCATGTGCTTAATGGCCATATCAAGTGAATTTTTTGAGAATGACCTCCCAAGACCGTTGTTATTATTGTCCGTCGTCACAGTTGAAGAAGTCTTCAGAGTTCTCCGTGAAGTTACATCTGAAACGTTTGAAACCCTTCTGGGCTCTGGTGCATCTGCGTTATGTTGCTGTCCGTTACTACCACTCAAACGGCCTTTTCCTTGTGTCTCTGCTATGAGTCTTCCTCTCGTCACAACCTGAGATGAGTTCCTTCTTGTGATGGGACCTTTGGGTTCAGGACTTGCCTTTGCTGCGGCTGGCCTAGACCTGCCAGCTGATACTGGTCTCCCCGGGAGAGTTGTTCTGAGATTAGGTGGTGTGTCAAGAGAGAAGTCCGGTAACACAATTGGCTGTTGTGTGGTGGTGGTGGTGGTGGTTCGGACTCTAGGTGGTCCAGGAGAGCTTGGCCTAGACAGTGAAGGTGCGGTACAACCATTTGTTGCGGAGGTGGATTGGCTTCGACGCGTAGGGGTTGAAGGACGAGAGTTTGGTCTAGAAGCAACTATGTTTGGTGAGTTCGATGTATGCTGTGTTCTTGAAGTAGGAGTAGATGGTCTTGTGCTTAGGGAAGGTCTGGCCTTGTCCAGAGATGAAGTGGATGACACTGGACGGATTCTTGATGGAGTTGAGGCACGTGATAGGGAAGTAGTCCGAGTGGGAGTGGGAGTTCTAGCTGAAGATGAGGAACGGGAGCTAGGGGATGAAGGTCTGATGTAGGATGAGACTGAAGCTGAGCTAGTGTTCAGGATGGAAGATGACGAACGGCCTGAGTTAGAAATGGATGGGCGAGTCAGTGAGCTACTTCTAGTTGGACGTGAGGGATGGTAACTACTCTCTGACTGTGAAACCGAAAGCTGTAAAAGGAACAAAGGAAAAAAAAAAGAGAGTATACTCGTATATATGAATAAGGCAATGTAGTTTCTATTTCAAGAAAGTCTAGAAGAAAACTTATAATGGTAGAAAGGCGGTTTGGTTCATACCCTTGATGTCTTTGAAGCAGAACTGGCTCTAGCGGAAGATGTAATCTTAGGAGGTGCCAAAGATGAATGAGAATCGTTTCCAAGAGGTGTGCCAGGAGGAGTAAGAAGCCTATAGAGCAAAAAAAGTTTAATGTTACCAATAAGATTTTTAACACTCCCAAAAGCAAAAAAAAAAAAAAAAAAAAATCAACACTCTAAGTGCAGGTACCAAAACATTAAAGCATACAGAGAGATATGCAAAAAGCAAGTCACTGACAAGAGATTGGGAAGAAGATACAAACCAGTCATAATCATTTTTGCCTACTTCAGCTGATGACAAGAGATCATCACCACCTTTGCCTTTAGGAGCTGGTTTGGATCCGATCGAGAGCCTCCCGAGTTTTGTAGACACTGGAGTAAAACAAAGATCCAACAATTATTTCACTGGTCCGAAAAGTATATACTCTTCTTTTTTTTTTTTAAAGACAGCTGCTGTCTCTTCAAATAACTGTAATAGAGAAAGCAATAGAGATCGAATCTAGGAGACGAAGACAGTTCCATATTTTAGGTCCCTAAATTTGTATAAATAAAAATTAGTTAAAATCTTTAATAAGTCGTATATGTATAGGATCCACACGAAGTCATTAAACTACGTTTTCATCTCTACAAACGGAACAACAAATATGAATATTATATTTTTGGAAATTTCGAAGTTTCTAAAAAAGGAAAACGAACCGTCGGGTAAATGGTCGGAGGAAGACAAGGGGAAAGAGCGACGGATCTTAGAGAAAAGATCCAGATTCTCATCGGAATCTCTAGAGAAGCCGTTTTGAGAATTGCCTCTGCGAAACTGTGAGGTCGCAGTCGCCCGAGTATTCCTCCCACCGGTAAGAGACTCTCTGAGATTACTGTTCATTGTTACTGGTGGGGAGGGGATTAGAGAGTTTGCTTACGGGCTACGCCATTGGAGAGAAAGAGAAAGAGAGGAAAGAGGAGATTCAGATCTGAAGAGACAAGAAGAAGAAAGGCAATGTAATGTGTCACTTCAAAAGGTTGTTGAGAGATGATTGAGAAGTAAATATCTAAATGGTATCACGCTGCATGTTGTTCATCTCTTTCTATCAATCATGCGCTCCCTTTTTTTTTATTTTCTTTTAAATTTTATTCATGAGGAAGTTTCCTAATAATAAGACTCATGAAAGTGTGTCTATGAGTTAGACCCCCACGTGGTGTTCTTCTTGGATCACTCCTCAACTAGAGTAAATATAGACAAGGTGAGTTTCCAACTAATTTGTTTATCACAGCTCATATGGTTTACGTTTTTTTACCGTAACTAGTAACATTTAGATTAGAATATTACACTTTACCAAATATCCATTAACCATCACTTTTGATTTAATTAACAAACCAGAGAACCAGTTGTTTTTTTTATAAGTGGTTCTTCTTCTTTCTCTCTCACAAATACAAACTAAAATATTTGTTGATAATATGGTAACCCATAACTAAGTAACCGACACATCTTTTTGCTAACACTAGCATATTTTTCTTTTATCTCATCTGGAGAGTGAACACAAATTTAATAGCATGAAATTGTGAAGAACTTTTCCTAGATTATCTTGTGTTTATAATAATAAGAATTTTGGAAAAAGTGAAATATGAAGAACCGTTTTGACTTTTAGAAATTCTACAAAAGATATGAAAGACTCATATATGTATACTTTTTTTCATATATGTATAGTTGGTTTTAGTTTTTGTGTGACTAAATTTTAGTGTAAAATAAAATTATACTTATACAAATGATTATACCCAAGGCCAGTGGTGGAGCCAGAAATTTTTTCTACCGGGGTTAATTTTTTAAAAATAATTAATAATACAAAATTATATTTTTATATTTATTTATATTTAGATATTTAATTATAATTTGAATCTAATTAATTAAATAAATAATAAAGTTAAAATATTTTTCAGAAATTGAGGTATTATCAATTTAAAGTTGAAAATTAAACTATAAATATAAACATAACTTTATCTATGGATTGATTTTATTTTATATATTTTATTATATGATCTATCTATAGAGATTAAGGTATATTGGAAAAAAAAAGTTAGTGAACATTAAGACATGAAAGCAAGATAACACTAATAACAAGGAAAACAAACATCTATACTATTATTTATGAAGTGATTTTGCTTATTTGTCACATTCTCCATGATTTTAGCTAACTTTGCTTATTTGTCATATTCTTATTAGTTTTTAGATTAAATCATCAATTTATTAATTTATTATTTATGAAATGATTTTATTGATTTATCACATTCTCCATGATTTTAGCTAATTTTGCTTATTTTTCATATTCTTATTAGTTTTTAGATTAAATCATAACTTTATTAATTTAGATAATATAAATATTTTGAACTTTCTAATTAATTTATTAATTTAAATAATATAAATATTTTGAACTTTCTAATTGGAATTATGATTATAATTATTTTAAATTTCACAAAATTATTATTAGTTTTAGCTTAAATCATTAATTTATTAATTTAAATAATATACCTATTTCAAACTTTCTAATTGGAATTACAATAATAATTATTTTTAAAAAGTTAAGACCAATTCTTATTTTCATATGATATAAGATGTTTTAAACTTTATATGATTGAAAGATTATGAGCAAATAGGTTTTATTACATGGAATTTGGAATTATGAATTAGATATTCTGAATTACTTGAAAGTTATTTCACGTATATATTTTATTACTGTTTAATCTATAACACAAATATGCTTTGATATTAAGTTTAGAGAGTTGTATATGTAATAATCATGTTATGAACATGTGTTTAATGGTTTAGTTTCTAAAACAGCAAAAGTAAATATATTTTTAATTTATATAATTAGCCATAAATTTAACTTAAATAATAAAACTATCATTATCTATTTTTTATTTTATTAAAAGTAAACTTATGAAATATTAAGATAATTCAACGTATATATTGATTAAGTAAAACAATGAAATATTGTCATTATCTCAATTAGTTTTTTAAAAAATATTTTCTTCTGAATTATCATTGAACTTTATTTACTTTTTATTTATTTTGTTCTTACTTGGATTTGTGTGTTTTAGTGTTTTTTTGTAACTTAATACATGTTTCTGGTTCAAAAATACAAAGTATATTAAGAATGACCAAAAAATTCATATTCTTACTTTATTTTATTGTGTGGAATATTTGATATGTAATTATGCTCTTATGGTCTCATAGTTTTATAGTTTTATTTTGTGTCAAGGAGAATTAGACCGAAATAAAAGTCGAAGAAAACTAAAATGATTAAGAATATAAAGACTTAGTTATTATAATGTTTAAATCATAATACGTATATTAATAATTATTAGTAACAAAACACCTAGTTAGTTAATAATAATTAATGAAAATTCATAAATGAATTATTCTCTTATTTAATTAAGTGGGTTTAGCTAAAATTGAGCCCGAAGTTAATATTTTGGCTATAACTGAGTCCAAAAATAATGATTAATGTTTTAATTATGTTTGTTTTTACCTTTTTTCTCGGGGTCATTTGATTTTTTTTAATGGGGTCACATGATTTATTTAATAAGAAAACACACATAATTTTTTTTTAAATAGGTGGGGTCAGCTGACCCCTCTCCCTCTATACTAGTTCCGCCTCTGCCCAAGGCTATTTTTTATTTTAGGATAGGGACGGCTTGGACCCAACCCACAATTATACCCCATGTTTTCTTTGTTTTCTAGAGGCTGAAAACGACACCTCATTTGTTCTATTATGGGCCTACTTCACACTCTATTCGGCCCATTACACCACCCTCTACATGTGACTATGTCCCTCTCTGTAGATATAGAGACCTTGACGTTTCACACTACTTACGACTTGTCATCCTCATCCTCATCATCATCACTCTACTACCCCTTTCGACTTGTCTTTCTCTCCGATACCGACCTCGATTTCCGGTTAACCTTATGCCGGTTTTCTCCACCGAATAACCCAATCTTCCCAATCCCTTTAGACAATGACGTCAAGAACGTTCCACCACTATTACCAGACCTCTCCAACATCCCCTGTTTCATCAACATTTGCTCCTTCTCCAGCTCGCTAACTCTCACTCTCATCCTCGCTATCTCCAGCTTCAACTCTCTGTTCTCTCTCCTCAGCGATGCATAGTTGTCTCTTGGAGAAACCGCTCGGGTCAGAACTCCCGAAGACAAATCTAGTACACCTTCATCTGAGTCTCCCGACAAAGCTTTCTTCATTCGCAGCTGTTCTGAATAGAGAACTCGGACCACCATTTGCACAGGAAGACGGTCGTTTTGCGCCATGTGGTTGCTTGCCTCCTGTGAAAGCTTGTTGCAGTCTATGAACTTGCATAGACTCTTGCGTTCTTCTTCTGTCACTAATGGATGAGCCTAAATGATATCATATTTGATTATTATTAGTAATAATCATATGTTTTCATAATATAAAGAAATTAAATGATTTCTTGGTCATGCATGAGTATAAATATTTACAAAATCACATCTTATCTATACATATATTCATTTATGCGAAAATTTTGTAGATATTTTTTAAAAAGTTGTTAAACCTATAATGACATTATTTAAATAATAAATGATTAAATTAAGTTAAACTCTATATTTTTTTTTCTTATTCACTAAACAAATTCTAAACCAAAAGATGATCATTAAACCTAAATATGAAATAATGTAGTTTAGATTTTTAATGGATGCTATTTTTTGGAATTTTTCCCCTTGTGTGCTATGCTATATATAAAATAAAAAGTGATATCATAAAATATTTATCTTGATGGATTAATAAGTTGCAGTTATTCTTCCTGAACTAACAATTATGAGTTTTAAATAGATAAAATCAGATTAGTTTATTGCATTGTAGAGATACTTACCTTGAGATACACGTCAATGGCTCTGTAGATCCCATCGTCTAAGATCCGTGCGTAATCAGGTAACCTCTCTATAATAGCTGTGAACTTATGTAGACTCAGGTACGGATCCGGTGCTATCTCAGCCAAATACGCATCCATAATCCTTCCCACTTTCAGCAACGAACCATGGTGATGACCAGTGGAGTCTGAATCATAACCACTCTCCTCATCTTCTTCTTCATCAACCCTCTCAAGAAAGCATGTTAGTATCCTATGCACAGTATCAACATCGTAGACAGACTCTTCCCTTCCTACAGAATTAGGTATAAGCAGATCATCAAGAGACACGCTCTCTAACTGCTGACCTATTCTGCTTTCTAGCTCGAGCCTGTAAGAGACCTCTATGTCTAACGTGATTCCAATCTTTAACATTCCAAGGAGGAAACTGAGAGGGATGATTGATCCTCTCTCGTCACTCGGCAATAGGGTTACAATAGCTTCAACGATCTCCCTCTTCTCCTGAGAGTTCCCGTCGACAATACACTTCAACGTTTCCTGAGAGTAATGCATCAGAGAAGCTATGATACTCTCCGACCGAACACCTGTTCTCGCCATCACAGACACAACTCGTGTGTAGTAATCAATACCGAGAGCAGAGAGCTGTTCGATCCACCACGCGAGGCAGTCTCTCCCCTTGAGCTCCTCTGAAAAACCTGACACTAACTGCTCCCTGCAAGCGTTCATAGCGATGGCTTCCACGCACCTATCAGGAATCTTGAACGTTTCAGACAGTTCTTGCGCCTCGCACGAGGTCAACACTTGGACTGATTTCTTGAGGTTGCGGAAAGCGGTCTTGTCGAGGTAACTCTCTGTCCGAGCGATGAGATTATCTTCCTTGTATTCCTCAGTCATCTCTAGGTAACCTGCGGCGCAGCGGAGCTCCACCACGTTGGAGGGAGTGATCTCTAGGTTGATGCCGTAGCAGAACTTCATGGCGAGTTCGAAAGTTAGAGGTCCACCAGGGAAGTCTCTTAGCTCTATAGTGGAACAAGAAGAAGAGTCCTTTAGATCTCTCATAATCTTTCTTATCTTCCCACACCGAGCTACTAGTGGAAACTGCAAATATGTTTTTTTGAATTTGTTCAGAAACTGTTGAAAATAGAAAAGAGTTTTGTGTTGCATTTCACTAACCTTGTGGAGTAGGAAAGACTCTCCATCTACAACAACAGTGACGTCTCCACCAACATCAGAGAATATACTGCAATTTTCATATAAACCAAATTCAATCGTTTGTTTATATGAACCGAGACAATTCTTTAGGTTTTAAGGGATATGCGATTTAGTAAAGATTTTTAAAAATAAATTATTTTGTACAATTTTGATGACCTATGTTTATGTTTATGTATATCTTTTTTTTTAAAAAAGGAGCCATGCATATATATATCAATGTTTCATTTGCCTATATGAGAAAAATGAAACAATACAGATTATAAAGAGAGACGACAGTCTTGGGATGTAGAGAAAAGACGAACCAGGTGGAGAAGGTGGGAGGAGGAACAGAGGAGCGACTGTTACAACAAGGAGTAGAGCTTGTTGATGAGGAAGAAGAGAGAGACAAAGGTCTGTTTGAAATACCAGCCATCTTGAACCACACTGTCTTGTTCTCGATCCAGATCGCGTGGAAGCTCGTTTTAACTAAATCAATACTGTCTTTTGGGGTTTTAGAGATAAGTCTCTATCTCTATGATTAACTTTGCTTTGTGTGCAAAAACACAGACGCTGTTGCATTCTTGGCAAGTAAAGAAAGTATATTAGAGAATAAAGATTCTCGAGTGATGTGAAGGAGGAAAGCCTTTATTTACAAAAAGACATAAAGGGAAATAGTTCTGATCATCTTTGATTTTGAAATGCAAATACTTTCCTTTACAGGATATTAAACAAAATTAAAAGTTAAAAACTAATCAAGCCGAGATTTTGTAATTTTGAAAGTTACCAAAACCGGTTCTGACCCAAAAAAACATATATTGTTTACCTAAATTAAGTTTAAACTTTTCTTTTTCACCAGTGGTGCATTGGGTTAATGATTTATCGTAAGGAGTTAAATCTATTGTGCCATATTTCGAATTCTTAGAGGGATGGTTTACACAACATCATCAAGTATTAGCGTCTGCTGGTCCCGGCCTGGTCAGAACTCCTTCCTCACGGTGAAGATATTTTTTTTTTTAATTTTCTTGTCTTTTTACTACCGACCTAGATGTTACTCAGTCAGTCAGTCTATAGAAAGAAATATGCAATGATGCATATTCTATATTAGTATGATTTCACAAGGTACGTGAGAAAAGCTAAAGAGAGTGCGGCACGGAACTCCATAAAGACTACATTATTGTTGGTCTACCTTGGAGACGTACACATTCCCTTTACTGCAGCTCTCTCAATTGTATTGCACCAAGTTCAAGGTAGGATAATGTCACGTTTATTAAAACCGTACATGAAAAAAGAAAACATTACTTCCTCGAAACAAACTTATTGTTTTGGTGAAATGTTTGTCCAGAATCACTATCAACTTGTTAGAGCAAAAGACTTATTACCTACTTTTCGAGTTTGGTTAACAAATTGGAATAAGAATTGATTCTCTTTCAAAAAAAAGGAATAAGAATTAAGAAAGCAATGATCAGACCAAAACCACCAAAGAAGAGTAAACATATACCAAAGGGCATAGCTTAAAGAATCTACTTTTGGGACAGACATACTCAATCACTTATGTGTGTTTGTTTTTCTTTTGGTGCGTTCTTGTTGTAGTTTCTCTTGATTTTTCATTTATATGCATGTCCATTAGCCAACGTCGATTATGTGCAGCTTTCTATACCACATAATTATTATTCTTGGGTAATAAAATGTAAAATATTATACAAGAGACTGAAGTTGCTCGTCTATTCACTTGTCTGGACATGATTGGTTGGTTGGTGGTTCATATCTGATATAACAATCGCTAACTCGCTAAGATTCGAACTGATATTTTATATGTTGACCACTTTTCCAGTATGGGGTTATATATATATATATATATATATATATATATATATGAACATTGTTGATGCGTCTAAAGATCTTGTGCGTTTGATTTTTAGCACAATGGAATATTTTCACAATAAATGTATAGAAGTTTTCTTCAAAAAAAATGTACAGAAGTATGATATTAACAAGAACGCCCCAAATATCTACAGAACATGTTTGTAGCATGTTAAGCTTGGGTGTCGACTATAACCGTGTAATGATGCCATTGTCATACATTTCTTCGTTTCAAATAAAATCATTGTATACATTAACGGCTGGGGAAGAATAATACTAAGATTTTTTTTTTGTATCGATTTGATAACTACAAAGTTCCGGAGATTTCAATGATTATATGATTTTATGGTTTTTGTATCTTCATGCCTCTCTAAACTATCAAAAGTACCATGAATGATAAACCATTAGATCCTCGAATAGAGTTTTGTCCACTATTAACTTGTTGAAACAAACATGGATTGAGAACTGAGCAAAGGAAATTCGCTGGCAGACCAAAACCCGCAAAAGAAGAACAAACAAATAGCAAATGACATATTTAAATGGTCTATTGTTGCCTGTTGGGAAATATATATCTCAATCACATACATAATGCATCAATGTGATTTTGCTTTGGTACGTTCTTGTTGTAGTTTATCATGCTTTTCATTTATATACACATCCATCAGCCAAAGTTGATGATGTCTACAGCTTTTTATTTTCTTGTCGGCAACATACTTCATTAAGTTGTTAGTGTAACGTTGAGATGTAAAAGTAAAATATCATACAAAACAAGTATGACTATATAGTTATATTCGTTTATTTTTTATTTTTATTTTTATTTTTGATAACCGAGTATCTTGGTCCTACCGTAGTGGTTTAAACTAGAGACCGAAACAAGCAAAGACGCTGCTAGGACGTCACCATGTGGCTTACCGTGAACGGTCTTCGATCTCGAGCACTGGAGGGCCGCATGTAAATCCCCTAGTGGTCGGGTTTCGAACTCATGTAGCAGAACTCACAGCCGTGCGCCCTTTAACATCTGAGTTAGAAGCCCCAGTTTACTCGTTTATCAAGTTTAGGTCAATGCAATAGATATATAAACAGCAGACGTGAACTCACGATCAGAAAGAAAATAAGTGGTATTCTCCCAACACGAAGCTTCAAACCTAGCTAACATTGTTGACGTCAATTTCATCTATTTACAGAGTTACCGACTCTTTTAAGAGGTTAACAAAACTTGAGGGACTTACTTACAATTACCTTAGTTTTAAAAAATGAAATATTTTTCTTTATAAAATATTTAAATCTGTGGGCTAATTTTTCTTTTTTTTGTGAATGAATATCTGTGGGCTAATTCTTTGACTACTTGAATATGATTGATCCCAAAAGTCTCTCCTAAGCGAGAAGGGGATCAAACGCAGTCCAAAGCTTTTCATTTCATCCATCCTTATCACAATTCCTTCTTCATCGCCTCGAATCTCGCTTCATGTACACCGGATCCAACATTTTCCAAACCTCCGATTTTTTTCCTACCGTGTGTTCTGGTGAGTTCTGCGATCTGGGGTTCGTATGGGTATATAGAATCTATTGATTGGATCGAATCGTGGAAAATTCTGCAATTGGGTTCGCGAATTGTGATTTGGTTAGGGATTCTGATTGATAAAGTTTGCTGCTTTATTGATGGCACTTTTCCTTTTATCTAGTTTCTATTTGATTTATATGATTTCACCCAAAAGACAATGTTTTGATGATATAGGAAACATAATCATCTGCTTTGATGAGTTTTAGTTTTTTTTTTTTTTTTTTCACAGTTACAGTTGTTACAGTGGGTTAAAAATTGGTTCTTGTGATGTGTTAAAAACAGGAAACAGTGACATCCTCTTGATGCAGTTTTGATTCTCCAAAGCCTCCAGAGTTTTGTTTGGTCTTCGTTTATATCTGCGAGCAGCATCAAAAAATGATGCGTCCAGGCTGCACAAAACTCATGCTACTTCTATTCTTATTCGTCGCTGTGTTCGTTGGGAACACTGACGCAGACTCTCAGTGGGAGATCTCGCATAAAGTAAGAACTGCTCCTCATAAAGACATGGGACGGAATGTTATCGATGGAAGCGGTGTGGAGAAAACGTTACGTGATGTTGGAATGGGTGAGAAGAGAGGAGGAGGGAGTCACAGCAAAGTCTCTGTCTCGACGGTTGCGTTGTTTACGTTGGCGATGGCTGCTGCCACTGGGTTAGGTGCAGTGCCTTTCTTCTTTGTTGAGCTTGATCCTCAATGGGCCGGGATATGCAACGGCATGGCGGCTGGGGTGATGTTGGCCGCTAGCTTTGATCTTGTGAAGGAGGGACAGGAGCATGGTTCTGGAAACTGGGTTGTTTCTGGGATTCTCGCCGGTGCTTTGTTCATTTGGCTCTGCAAGCAGGTAGCTCGAATCTGATTCTTTGGCTCTGCAAGTTGCATGAAGTCTCATAATTGAAAACTCACTTTACATTATGCAGTTTCTTGAACAATATGGTGAGGTTAGCATGCTGGACATTAAAGGTGCAGATGCAGCCAAAGTTGTTCTCGTCATAGGTATTATGACACTTCATTCTTTCGGGGAAGGATCAGGGGTTGGTGTTTCGTTTGCTGGTTCAAAAGGTTTTAGTCAAGGGCTTTTGGTCACTTTAGCCATAGCAGTTCATAATATTCCAGAAGGGTTGGCTGTTAGCATGGTGCTTGCATCAAGGGGTGTCTCTCCACAAAACGCCATGCTCTGGAGTATAATCACATCCTTACCTCAGGTAAGTAATCCATTGATGTACACTGTGATCTTATTTCTTTGTACTGATTATATTCTTGTTTGATTCTTTTACCAGCCTATCGTTGCAGTGCCAGCTTTTCTATGTGCGGATGCGTTTAGCAAGTTTTTGCCTTTCTGCACTGGGTTTGCGGCTGGGTGTATGATTTGGATGGTTATTGCTGAAGTGCTTCCTGATGCATTCAAGGTGAATTTGCATTTTGTTTTGATGTTCATTATCTCAGGAAGATGACTTGACTTAAATTTCTCATTCTCTGTAACCACACAACAGGAAGCGTCTCCGTCGCAAGTAGCCTCTTCAGCCACAATATCAGTAGCATCCATGGAAGCTCTCAGCACTCTGTTCGAGAACTTCACGCATGATTACAAGTAAAACAATGGAATTTTATAAGATGTTGCATTTGATTGTGTTCTTAAATTTAACTAAATTCTCCAATCTGCAGCTCAGAGGATGCTTCTGGCTTCTTTGTATCACTTCTCTTTGGTCTAGGCCCATTGCTTGGGGGAGTGTTTCTGGTTGCATCGGCACTCACCTTCCATCTCCAGCACGCCCTTCTCATGGGAGTAGCCTCAGGCATTGCGTTTGTCCTCGGTCTCTGGCGTCCGCTTCAACTACTGCTCTCTGCAAAAATGGGATTCATCCCTCTGTTTAGTCTACTCGCTGTTGGAGCCGCACTGAGCCATTTCACAAGCTCAACCATCCTGAAGATTACTTGTGGTAAAAAGTCCCGGGCTGGTAGTTTAATCACCACAGGAACTAATTTTCCAGCCAGTGCGATAACGCTCCAGTCGCTGTTAGCGTGTGGAGCGGTTGGGTTCCACGCACTAGCCGAGGGGCTTGCTCTAGGGGTCGCTGCTCCAAATGCTTATGGGCTAGGCAGACACATGGTACTCCCTGTTTCCTTACACGGGCTCCCAAGAGGGACAGCGGTTGCAAGCTGCGTCTTTGGTGCTACAGACAGCTGGCACGCGGCTCTTGCAGCTGCAGCTTTGGTCGGGTTTGTGGGACCTGTATCGGCTATAGGATCCATACTAGCCGGGATAGATTACAGCGGACTGGACCACGTGATGATGGTGGCGTGCGGTGGATTGCTGCCTAGCTTCTGGCAGGTGATAAAGAGAGCGGTGAGGTTAGAGAGAAAGAAAGGCAGTGTGGGGATGGTGCTGGGAGTTGCGTGTGCTGTTGTGTGTCTGACTTTCACTAGACTGGTCTGCTTGCACACTCCTTACTGCAATTCTGCGCCTGAGGCCGTTAGATGATTTGAGTTGATGAAAAGTAAGAGACTCCTCTTGTGAGTCTCTGATTCTATGTTGTAAGATAGATATAATACTTGATGACCCTTTTTAACTCAGTGTGTCTATACAAACTTTGTCGGATATTAGTAGGATATGTTTTGAGTGTGTGAGATTCCATTAAGTAGATAGGGCTTTTGTTTAAGCTCTAATCTACTGGAAAAAACAAAAGAATAACAGCAATACTTTTGACAATTATTTATAATACTTGAGAGTGTTTGCCCTTTCTTTATCATTCGTAATTTAAGAACTTTTGCTGAGTTTGATTTCTTGGTAATGTTGATGAATAAAACAATAAACATGGCTATAGCCTATAGGTTGTTCCAGAAAAAAAAACATGCGTATAGGTCGGGGGATTCGGTTGGTAATAGTTATTGGCTCTGGTCCTTTCATTCGATTTTGCTGGATCTGTCACTTGGAAATATAGTTTAGTGTCTGGATTGGGTTGGGTTGTGGATTTGATCGGTTGTGTCTCGTGTCGTCTCAAGTCTCAACCGAGACCATGCATGGGGAAATCGGCCAATTCCTACACCAACTGAGGACCGCGGTCCCGATCAGTACACATACTACATACCTGTGCTAAAACATACATCAATTAACGTCTTTTTTAAATTTCATACATCAACTAAGATTTTTACGTTAATTCATACTTTGACCGTCATACCGTTAGTCAAAAAGTAACGGTGTTGATGTGGCTTTGACGGACGCTGATGTGGCTTTTATCTTTTATTTAATTAAATTTTTTAAAAAATTAAAACATGTTGTTACAGGGAATCGAACCCGAGTTAACCACTTGGTAGCAGATTTCCTCAACTACTAGGCCACACAAGATAATTGTTTATGATATCTATTGTGTCTTACTTAAATCTAATATATTTTGTTCATATATATTTCTAATTATCTAGAATTTGTTCCATAAAATATATATAAATTCTAAGAATTGTGTTTGATTACCTTGTTTTTATTGTGTTCTAAATGTTTTTTACAATTTCAAAATAAAAATTTTTAGAATAGAAAAATTATTTTCAAAATTTAAAAAGAAAATACGAAAAATTGAAATAAATTTCCAAAAATTATTATAAAAATTTTAAATTTGAAAACATATAAATCCAAACTATTTCGTAGATATATATATATTATATATATTATTATTATTTATTTAAAATATAAAAAGAAAATAGGAAAAAGTTTTTTAAAAAATGAAAAACTTTCGAAAGTTTTTATAAAAAGTTTGAATTTTAAAACATATAACTTGAAACTATTCAAAAATATTTTTCGTTTATATTTTTATTTTATTTTTTTTATTTTTATTTATTATTATTTAATAATTTCACAATTGTTTAAATATAAATAGTTATTTATATAAATATATTTAAAGTACAAATATTATTTAAATAAATAATAAATAATATAAATAAATAAATAAAATATATATGAAATAGTTTTGATTTATATGTTTTCAAATTCAGACTTTTTATAATAATTTTTTGAAATTTATTTTCATTTTTTTAGTATTTTATTTTTAAATTTTCAAAATACTTTTTCTACTTTAAAATTTTAAAAATAATTTTTTAAAGAAATTTTAGAACACAATAAAAACAAAGTAATCAAACACAATCCTTAGAATTTATATATATATTGTGGAACTAATTCTAGATAATTAGAAATATATATGAACAAAATATATTAGATATAAGTAAGATACAATAAATATCATAAACAAATATATTGTGTGGCCTACTGGTTGAGGAAATCTGCTATCAAGTGATGAACTCGGGTTCAAATCCCCCTAATTGATGTATGTTTTAGCACAGGTATGTAGTACGTGTCCTGATCGGGACCGCGGTCCTTAGTTGATGTAGGAATTGGCCGATTTCCCCCATGCATGGTTCCCATCTGAAAAAAAACGCTGGACTTAGATGTACTGGGCTTTAAGAGTTACGCCCACAAAGGTCAAATCTTAAAAGCCCAAAGCCCATTAATTGGGTCAGTGATGGAGATAATTAATTTAGTTGGTGAAGTTTTGGAGTGGATCTTTAAATCAGAGAAGTGAAAGAGAAGAGGAAGAAGAAGAAGATGTCGTTGGTGTGGCTAGAAGCGGCTCTGCCTCTGGGAATCATCGGAGGGATGCTCTGCATCATGGGAAACTCTCAGTACTACATCCACAAAGCTTATCATGGCCGCGTATGACTTTTCTTCCCCCTTTCTTTCTTTCATTGGATCCCGAATTTGAGTTTTTTTTTTTGGGGGATTGAGCAGCCGAAGCACATCGGGCACGATGAATGGGATGTTGCTATGGAGAGACGCGACAAGAAAGTCGTCGAGAAAGCCGCATCTCCTTCCTCATGATCCCCCTCAGGTCTGTGTTGAATCTCTAAGTGGCTTATTCGAATCAATCTTCCGTATGCACTAGTTTTGTTGTTTCACAAGCTATTAAAATTTGTGATCAGTCACTGAATAGCTCTTTTGTTCTTTTGGGCTCTTGAAAATGAATATGCTTTAAAGAGATTTAAAAAGACAGACTTTGTGGGATTTAAGGACAAGTAGATATGCGCTACTGTTTATCTTTTTGTCAGTTTGAAGCTTCCTTGTACTGGGTTTGGTTGCTACTCTTGTGTATAGAAGTCCTTCGAGGGAAATTAGTGATTCATGATCGATAGATTTCTGTTTAGATCTTTGCCTCTGGAAGCTTGTGGATGGTTTTTTTTTTTGTTGTCTTTTGCTTGAAGTAGTGACTGTTATCTATCTTATCTCTTTGTCATGGCTAAGCTCTAGGGTAGTGATTTTTCTTTCTAGAAAATCTTCCTGCTGCTTTCTGTTTTTCTCTTTTTTGGCTAACTCTGAGTAACATGTTAATGTGATGTAGGAGGTTAAGGTGAATACTTGTGCTCACACAATAATATAAAGGGTATTCCAGAAGAAGAAGAAGAAACTGAAGAGTTTCATACTGTTATTCCCGTTTGATTTCTTTTTTTTTTTTCCTGCTTTCAGAATTCAGACCGTAATGGCATTTGGTTATAACATTATCTCTGTTTGTGATAAATACATAAGTTGTATGATAATACACTGAAACTTGCAACTCTTCTAGTGTGAATGAATAATTATCTTGAAAAATGGGCTCGTCGAAAGCTTTTACAGTGCCGATAGAAAGAAAGAGGAATTACATTCTCGATTTGCTGGGAGTAGGATCTGATGTGTACATAGTTGTGAGTGTATATTAGATGGGAACGGGGAGACCTTGAAGATAGTTGAGTCCAGCGAAGCTCGTGCTGATGAATCACATGGTTTTATTGCTGTGCCTGATAATAAAGGTCAAAGCTTCTGTCTCTCTGCTTGCAGATTCACATGAGGTCCTCTCTCGCTATGTCCCTTTCAAGTGGGCTCAGTTCTGATTTTTTTTTTCTTTTCGCAATGGTCCATTCTTGTAACGCAACCCATTTTTTTAATTACATTGTTCAGAGGAACTTTTGTTTCATGCCATCAAGTTGCTCGTACCAACCAAAAATGTCTCGTGTAGATTCACTTTAAATCAAGTTGCAGCTCCTGAGGCAGAGAGAAAAACAGAGAGATGATCTTTCGTTTGCTTTTTATGTGCTGTAGTATTTTAGAAACACCATTCCATTATCAATAGGATTTTATCTGACTATAAGCAAGGAAAGTTAAAAGACCAATCCTAATAAGGAATCTGGTTGCGCTTTAGTGAAAACGAAGATTGTTTTTTATTTAACCGTTGAGACCTCTCACTTTGATGTTGATGCCTTTTAGATTTTCTCTTCTCGCTTAACCAAAGTACAGCAGAGAACAAAAGAGACGAATATTCTACAACAATAGTTTCCTTTTGGCAATCATTTGGATGTCCTTGGAACACAATTAATACAACATTCTGTACAATGCACCTTGACTTCACTTCCGAATCCAGATATTAAGATCTGGCAATGATGACATAAACAACCGGATTGATCAAGAATCTACAGATATCTGCAGAAGTCAAGAGTACATTAACACTGTTGTCATGATATTGTTGTTATTGACATGAATATATATGCATTATAGCACAAGAAGACCCCAAAAGCTAGGCTAATCCATTCATTTATTCACATTTGACTCCGCACTTTTCTGCCAGCTCTGGTGTTCAGAGCAAAGATTTGTAGCTGCAGCATGAGAACAATAACTTTGTCTTCTGAAGAGCAACAATTCTGAATTGAAAACATAAATGTTGCAACATGAAACAGCTTCTGTAGTATACATGAGGCCTGCATTGCAAGCCATGACAGAAGAACTATAAAGGAAGAAGTGGTATTATCTCTAATAGAGACCTTGTTAGGATGAACAAGTTGCATGAAGCTCACTCGTAGCTATAACAACAACAACAATACAATTGAATCTCAAGGACACACTACTACCATTTGAAGAATGCTAAACTCAAAAACTTGAGAATGGAGCATCATCTTCTTAAGCTGTCTGCTTGGCAGACAAAAGATGTTTAACATTATTAAAAAAAGAATCTAGTGTACTCCAGAAACAATCCATATCTTCCACCGAAGTTGAAGACAAAGAGAAGAAACAATAATGCTTATTTCCTTAAATCACTCTCGTAGAGAAACAAGATGAATGTACGTATCAACTTGCTAACCACAACTAAAAAAAAAAGTAATCAGAAAAACACTTTACCAGGGAGACAGTAACAGATGGATCAAAAGCTGAAGTCTAACAATGATGAAGATGTACACAAAACACACAATCAAATCTAAGCTGCGTATTCGGTTTCAAGCATTGGTTGTGTACGAGTCGTAGTAGCAGTCGGTGCTCTTGTCTCTCCGACCTGAGTCATCCTAAGAGCTTCCCCTGTCTCTCCAGCTCTCTCCATCTCCCTAATCTTCTCCTCCTTCTTGTAACTCCGACACCTCAAAACAAGAAACACCAACAGCCCCAAAAGTATCAACCCACCAACCACCGATCCAACAATGATCCAAGTCCTTGAACTTTCCTCAGAGCTCTCCTTCTTCTTCTTCTTCTTCGTCCTTCCCTCGCTTGGTGACGGAGCAGAGGCTACAGACTTCACAACAACAGAGAAATGTCCCTGACGATCAGTCTCGCAAGTGTTTCCAGGCTGAACCGAGTCCTTGAAACTCGCTTTCCCTCGCAAATCAAAACTAACGCACTTAGCGCTAGACCCTTGCGGGATACGTTCGAGATCAGTGAAACCAATCCTAATGGGATCATTAGACGCCGTTAACTCGAACTCCGGCAAGTTAACGGCGGAGAGATTCTTGGCGTCGTAAGCGAGAAGACCCAGCACAGGAGCGACGTAGTCATAGCCAGACAAAGGGTAATACAAGCGAGAGTAGTTAGCTAAGTTCTGATAAACAAGGACGAGTCTTGTCACGTACGGCTTCACGATTACGCCTTTCGGAATTGAGAACTCTTTGAGAGAAGTTACTCCGTGTTTTCTCAAGCTTCCGCTTCTGAGTCTCACCGCGGAGAGTTTGATCCCGGTTAAATCGGAAGGAACGGTGGCGGCGTCGTAGAGAATGCCGGTGCGAGGACGACGAACGAAGGCTCTAAAGGAGTAATCTTGGAGAAGGGCGTCGAGAGAAGTCGCATTATTGGTCGGAGGAGACTGAGCAGAGAGTTTTTGAAAGAGGTGGAGAAAGAGAAGCACCTGGAGAAACCCCATTGTTGGGTTTCTTCTTCTTCTTCGCCTCTCCAGGGCGAGTCGGAGACGTGTGACTCAGTACAAACTCGCCGTGGAGACTTCAAGAATGGTAAAGGTTGAAACTTTGTGTTGGGTTTCGAGTAAAGATTGGAGCTTTGTGGTTGGTTTCAAGCGAAAAAGGGAAGAATTGAATCGAGGAATTGAGTGTTTACAGCAATGGAAGACGGAGTCACGGAGGAGAGAGATGAGTAATGGTTTGCTGGTGGAAGAGAGAGAGAGAGAGGCAAAAGGACAAAGAGTGTTGTCGTCAGTCACATTTGTTCACAAGAACTAGACAGCCTGTTCATCTGATTTTTTCTCCCTTTTTCACCCCATTAAAAATAATTCCCATAAAATATGCCTTCACATTCATAACCTTTTTCTTTTATTATTTTACTTTACTTTTTGCACCAATCATATTGAGGCATTTAGTGTCGCCGTAACAGTTGTCCGTTTCCCGTATTTGTATTTCTGTATATACTGTATGAATGAATGTCCTTTTTATACTTTCGTTATCATATTGTCCAATGTTACCAGCGAATCATATTGTAGATCTAACTGCGAGAAATAAGTTCGGGCTTTGCAAACCATAGACATGGACTCATTGAGGCCTTGTTAACTGAGCCATAAACAAATATCTAAAGGCCCACTACAACCCTTATGTTAAGGCATTTATCGGAAGAAAGTGATTTTTAATGGTTTTTTGGTTGGAGATTGAACTTTGACTCAAACCTTCAAAAGAAGAAGAAGAATCAGTGAGAGAAAAAAGAAGCACAGTAAAAGAGAGAGAGAGCAAAGAAAATTTAACTAAAAAACATATTTGCTTTTTATTGTGTGTAGAAGTCACTACGAGCAATCCCATTGGTGAGATACTGACTACATATGTCACTAGTATTAGTTTAAATGGAAAATTAGTTAAAAAACTATTTAATTTATTAGTTCCAAACTTCCAAAGTTCCAATGGTGAAGTGAAATAGTCTTTAAATATCTCATTTAAGTACTTTATTTTAAAAGAAAAACTTTTATTGAAAACTATGTAATGGTTCTTAATATTAATATTACTTTTAAACATAGAAAACATTGTTAATTTTCTATAATTTTATACTCCCTCTGTTTCATTATAAGTGTCATTTTAGACTTGTGCACACGGATTAAAAAAACATTTAATTTTGCATATTTTCAATATAAAAACATCATTACCGATACAATTCAACCAATAGAAAAATAGAATGGAGAATAAAGTTAATAAATTTTGCATTGAAACTCTAAAACGACACTTATTTTGCAACGAAAAAAATTCTCTAAAACGACACTTAATATGAAACGAATGGAGTATTTTCTATATTTTTAAACTAATAAAACTTTACAAAATATAATTAATTTTTTTGAATTTTTCAATATTAATTAACAAAAATTACTTTAGAAAAAAAAAATTTGAAACAAATATTTTTTTCTAAAACATGCATCATTTTAAAGCGGATGAAGTAGCTTATACGAAAACTTAAATGTGATCGTACAAATTTGATCAAAAAAAAATGTGATCGTACAAAAAACAGTGATAGACATTCACCGTTTTGATGCTTTGGAAATAGTGGGGATACATATCTTAAGTCAAAAGGATTACAAAACAAATGAAATAAAAGCCAAATCCAATAAACACACACAAATATGTAAACTTCAGTACGGTGAAAATCTTCTCTCACCCGTGATCTGCCTGACTAGTTGGCAAGTTTTTTAGAGTAGCATGGGTAATGGCGACGTGGGGGCAAGGGGCGAGAACGTGGATCTAGACAATTTAGTGAACACCAAGCCTTTGTATAGGATTCGTCTAAGTAGCAGACGGAACTTGGACAGCGGTGACCACATTTATCACAAGGCGGCCGAGTGCTAATACTGTTGCGGAAAACTTCGTATGGCTTCATGTATGGGTCATACTTGAATATGAAACCAGGCTTCAAATAGACGGAAGGTCCAGACACGCAATGAGTATGGATAGTGGTACTACATTCGTTGCACGTGTAGAACCAATCCGTTTGGATTACCTTTTCCTCACATACTTCACACCAATAACACATTCCATCCTCTCTTTCACCGTAGCAAAGCCATAGAGGATGCTTGTCGTGTTTATAGTTTATTTCATTTGGAATGGTAGCGCACTGATAACATATAGCAAAATTGCATACACTACACTGTAGGTATGACTGCATACATATCTCCTTACAGCCATTGCAACAGATCTTGTTATTACCTTTGTAGGGTGTGGAGATGAATAGGGGATGGTCGTGACTTCCATGGGTGAAATAATCTGGAACTAAAGCACAACGCACATCGATCTGAAACCCTTCTTGACACACGCATTTCTTTTCGGAGCATTTGTACTTGAAGCCACTAAACTTTCTGGAACAAACTGAGCAACCAATCTGACTATATCTGCAACTAGAACCTGGACTTAGGTCTAGCACAAGAGGGTGGACATGCAATGCATGATCGATTTTTCGAAGAAGACCAGCACATACCTCGTGGAGAGAAAATACACATTGCAGGCAGTCGTAGAAATCACGTGAGTTTATAGGAAGAGTGCACGCTTGACATTGCTTCTCTCCATCTTTAACACCATCATACTTCACTCGTTTTAGTAGATGTTCATGAGAGAAATGTTTTATAAATCTAGAACCAACCTTTGTGAAAGGGATGGTATCATCTTCGCTCTCGTCAGATTTCTCGGGCTCCCACTCGAGTTCTTTCCCGTCCCACACCATCTCATGTGTTGCACATTTTGAATGTACTACATAGGAGCAATCTTCTTGATTGCAAGAATATTGGCCACACTTGATGTCAACCGGCTTGTAACAGATCCGACATGGTGAAGTTACCGCTTCAATGTAAAGAGTATGAGAAAGACGATGCTGGTGACGTGTGATCTTGATGACTCTTGGTAAGCTCATGCAACTTTGATGAACCATGAAATTACATTGAAAACAAGTATAGCTTGGATCCAACACGTTGACCAACCCACAAGCATCACATGGAGTTAAGAGTGGTCGAGCATAGAAGACCAGTGAATGATGATGGTTTTTTGGTTTTTCCACTGTTTGAAAGAGTGGAATATTTTTGTAGCAAGAAAGATCCAAGGAAAAGCTACATAAAGAACATCGATAGAACCAATTGCATTCTATATCTTTTGTACACCACGAGCATTTATCGGACTGAGACCAGATATCTTGGACAGATCCTAACTTATTAGGATCGGTTATGATGATGGAACCAGAAAAAAGAGCAAGCCAAAGGGATTCACCAGTATTGGTGTCGGAGATGATCCCAGTTTCATTGTCCCGAAAGGTGAAAGTGAGAGGGTGTTGTGGGTGATAAGGATGTCTTATCTTCCTCGGAAACTTGTGACAAACACGGTGGAACTCCACATCGCATGTGGTGCAGTAGTAATGGACTCCCCTGCTTGTGACAAAAGATCTTCGTTGACCGCACGAAAAACAACCAGACTCTGTGTTTCCACCTGGTCTTTGAAGAAGGACATGAGGTTGATTTAGATGAGACAAAGGGCATATTTCTTTAACTTCAGAATTCATTGTATCAGATATTTGATTAGAAAAGCGTGAGAAGCTGGAGAAGGAGGAGGTGGTGGTACTCTTTTTCTGTCCACCTTTTTGTCGATTTGGTCATAGTTAAGTAGCGCGTACTCCATTTTCTTAATATGAAATAACCTACTTGCTGTTTATATTATTAAGATTGACCCGAATTAACAATTTTATTCCCATTTCCAAGACCTGTCTCCAGGCTGTGCAATGTGCACATTCAACGTCAACGAGGTATGAATAACATGTATCTCTATCAAAACTTATCTAAAGATATTTTATACTTTGGTCATAGTTAATTATTTTTCTTGTAATAATCCTCAACAAATTTGATCCCAAGAACTGGATCCAGGCTGTGCGCATTCAATAAAACACTGTATATCCTAGACAGATCCTAGTTAAAACTATGACCAAACCAATTTAAGTTAGAGAAATTACCTTCTATGCCAAAGAACTTATGCATAATTTGCTATATATCACTATGTACTATTACGCTACTGTACAAACATTTTTATTATTCTGCTGCCCCTATACTAACATTCTGAACACTATCTATTTCTACAGACCAAATCTTACCGAAGATCTCTATCTAACATCACATCAATTTTAATCATTTGTTTTCTCTCTCCTCCAAACCAACTTGTAATTACCTGTATGATTTACATCATTCTCTCTTCAATCTACTCTCTTTCATCTCTCACATTTTTAATCTTTTTCTTCTTCCAATTTCTCAAGAAAAACTTTAAGAATTACTCTAAAAAAATCTTAGAAATGGAAAACAACGCCGCTCAACCACCACTCTGTCCAATTCCAAGGAGAAAATTTGCAGCTAAAGAAGAACAAGTTGGAGTAAACATCACAACACTGTACAAGATACAAATTCAAAATTGATATTTCTCTTTTAATTAGAATTATGTACTATTTCTAATCCTTTGTATAATAAGATCTTCTTGTTTGTTAACCGTGTAGATTATATATTGACTGTATAACAATTTGATATTAAAAAAATTGGTTTTTAATCTCAAGTAACTCATTGTTTAAAGGTGTATATATGATATTAGCTGTCTAATAATTTGTCGTGATCAACTAAAACATTGCCTAAATGTTACTCGTTCATTTCACATGTCATAGTTAAGATCTTCATTCTTATAAAGTTATGCACCTACAATATGGAGCCAAACTATTTAACCGGTCAATATTTATAACTGACGGCTAATTCTAACAATATCCGGTTAAGATAAATTTTAATAATTATCATTTAGGGTGAAATGACAAGTTATTCGGTTAATAAGATACATAACTGTATAAGAAATCAATTTTCTAGATAATTTGTTTACACTTACGTAGAGGTTTGGGTTTAGGAGTTAATATTGGCTTTAGGGTTTAGGAGTTAATATTGGCTTTAGGGTTTAGTTTTGGGTTTAGGGTTTAATGACTAGGTTTGGGTTCCAGGTTTAATCTCAAGTAACTCATTGTTTAAAGGTGTATATATAATATTAGCTGTCTAATAATTTGTCGCGGTCAACTAAAACATTGCCTAAAGGTTACTCATTTATTTCATATGTCATAGTTAAGATCTTCATTCCTATAAAGTTATGCACTCACAATATGAAGTAAAACTATTTAACCGGTCAATATTTACAATTGATGGGTAATTCTAACAATATCCGGCTAAGATGAACTTTAATACATTATCATTTAGGGTAAAAAGACAAGTTAGCCAGTTAACAAGATACATAATTCTATAAGAAATCAGTTTTCTAGATAATTTGCTTACACTTACGTGAAGGTTTGGGTTCATGGGTTCCTATTGGCTTTAGGGTTTAGTGTTGGGATTAGGGTTTAATGACTAGGATTTGGGTTTCGGGGTTACTATTGGGTTTATGGTTTAGGGTTTAGGGTTTAGTGATTAGGTTTGGGTTCCGGACTTCCTATTGGGGTTAGGGTTTAGTATTTCTGGTTTAGAGTTTAGCATTCATGGTATTGTTTAGGATCTAGTCCTTTATGTGGAACAAGTTGTTAGGGTAAGGCAATCCGTTTAGCTGGATAATATTCCAGTAATTTGCTATTCAATAAGTTAGCCGGTTACACAATTGACAATTCAGTCTTTTATATAGACGCCCACAGATAGGAGAATAACACATAATTATCAATTAAACTAACTTCTAAATAAAAATTTTATCATCATGACCGGTGGAATCTTTTCGGATAAATTAAGAGAGAAGAAGAGGAGATGTAGAGAAAAATAATAATTTTACCATCGTGTCTATATTGGTCACTAAAGATTTTACCATCATGACTGTGAAATCTTATCTGATAAATTAGGAGAAGAGGAGATGTAGAGAAAAAAAATTAAGAAGTTTCTTAGAAAGTTGATATTTCTCTTGCACAATTTCAGGAAGTAAAAAAAAATCTAACCAAGATCTTATAAAATCTTTGAATTACTAGACAAAATATTATTGTCAGAAAATAATGTACTTGAACAGATCTAGTTGCAAGTGGGATTGTCAACATCAAAGGTTAATTATGTCATTTTGAATCTACAGTATCCCCTAGACATTATTTGCTAAGTGATTTGCCACATGTTTTTTCTACAATCGTTTTCACAAAAAATTGTGACGTGGCTATTAAGATTGATGACATGTCATATGGTTAAATATGACATGGACAATTACATTTAATGCTGATATATATTTTTGGAAATATTTTTAGAATATGGTAATAACTCATATATTACATTTAATATTGATTTATATTTTTAGTAAACTTTGTAGAATATGGTAATAACTCATAAATCATCACTAAAATAAATATATTCAAATATGAAATTTTAAATTTCGAAATATTATATAATTTTACTTTTATAATTATAAAATTTTCTAAATTTTCTGAACTTAAGGAAAAAATTCGTAATATCATTAGTCTCTTTTAGATATCTACAAATTATATAAATATTATTTAGTTTTAATTTTTGATAACTATACAAGTTTATATGATTTTTTTTTTTTTTTTTTTTTTTTTTTTTTTCAGAAGTGGAGGCGCTGATATGGGCAATGGAATGTATGAGAAACTTACGTCAGTTCAGGGTTACGTTTGCAACGGATTGTTCCCAATTGGTAAAGATGGTTTCGGAACCAGAGGAATGGCCAGCTTTTGCAAGTTATTTGGAAGATATCAAGACCCTTAAAGATGTCCTCATCAACTCAGAGATTATTCATGTACCACGAACACAGAATATGCAGGCGGATAGACTAGCACGAAGTGCAAGGATGCAACCGTCTTTTGTCGTTCACATGGACTCAGAGTTACCGGCTTGGATTATCGAGTCAAGATGAGAGTTTTTGTTTATGTTGATGACAAAAAAAAAAAATATGATTTTTAGTAATTTTGTACAAGTTGATTTAATACATTTAACCAAATGAAAAAATAAACTTTTTTATCTAAGATTTTAATATGCCATTATCTTCATGATTCTTATCAAACCAGGATGAACCACGATCTAAGAAGCTTTATTTGGAACCACTATTCAGTGGTTAATAACCAGGAAGTTAAATAAATCTCATAAGTGTTGTGAGCAAGAAGATATCCCACCTTCTATCCAGATGATTCCAGATTAGCCTGTTCGGACATATGCAATTATCTTCATGATTCTTATCAAACCAGGATGAACCACGATCTAAGAAGCTTTATTTGGAACCACTAATCAGTGGAGAATAACCAGGAAGTACATATATATTATTAAATATAATTTAAAATAAAAAAACATTTCTCTTAATTTTATGCTTAATTAATGATATTTATATTAATTATTGGTAAAAATAATAAAATATATAATATTAATAAATTATATTTTAAAATATAAAATTTAACTTTTAAAAAATTCATCAGTACACATGGTGCAGGAAAATACCTAGATTAATAATTGTCACATGCTACTAAAATTGATGACATGTCTTATAGATTAATATGACATAGAAAATTATATTTAATGTTAATTTATATTTTTGGTAAACTTTTTAAAAAATGGTAATAACTCATATATTACATTTATTGTCGATTTATATTTTTGGACTTTTTAAAAATATGGTAATAACTCATAATCATCATTAAAATAAATATATTCAATGATGTCATTTCAAATTTCGAAATATCATTTAAATTAAAAATATTTCAAAATATATACATATTTGATAAATATTGTTTAATTTAAATTTTTGACAATTATGCAATTTTACATATTTATTTAATATATTTAATTAAAATAAATAGATAGAAAAATCTACTTAAGATTATAATTTTAAATATATACATGCACATTCTTAAATATAATTCAAAATAAACAAAATTATTTTTATCTTAATTTTAATGTTCAGTTAAATCAAATTTATAATATTAATAAAAATTGAATATAATTTATATTTATCTATTAAAACTATTTTAGAATTCTTTTACTGCACATGGTGCAGGAAAACACCTAGTATACCATAAAGTTCTAAGTTTTACTGTATTTGGCATATACCTAATTTCCATGTCTTTTGTTGGTTTTAAGCTAATTAGCTCTTTAAGTTATTACTGAAGTGGTATCAATAAATCTTTTTCTACATATAAGTGGTAAAAAGATTTATTGATACCATTTTTCACTGAAGTGGTATCAATAAATCTTAAAACTATGACCAAACCAAAAAGACGAAACCGGAAAGAAATCAGGGGGAAGCTAGAATCTTTTTGAACTGGGTGCATCATTGTATACAGATGAAAATATAAGCAAACGATGGACTGGATCCGGAAACATTATGCGTGCACATAAGAGATTTTACCATTATACCTAGCACAATTTCATTGATTTATATATAAAAACTATACATATTGATATAACTATGGGTGCACAGGCCCCATAGTGTATGATGTCCCTTCGCCCCTGAAAAAAATAAAGGATTTTTAAAGTTAAAACCCCTCAACTAAGTTTGTTTTGGGTAAAAAACCCCAAACTAAGTATTTAATGAATAAACCCCCAAATTAACTTTATTTAATGAATTAAACCTTTTCCGGTCATAATTACCAGTACTATCGGTAATTTTTTTAGTCTAGGGGTTTCTACATTAAACAAAACATAAGTGAGGGGTTTTATCACTAGAAATAAAAAAATCAAAATATAATAACATTCTCTAAAAATTAATAACTTTAATATTCCAAAATTAGCATTTTTAAAAACTTTCTGTAAAATATATGAGTAGCGTTTTTTAAATCAACATTATATATGTATAAATTAAAAATGTAAAAACCATAAAATATAACAAAAATTATCTAAAGATTTATCTATTTTCTTGTGTTTTACATTTTTAACTTCTAGATAATTTTTATTACTGGTAAATCTTAAGATAATTTTTATTATATTTTCTGGTTTTTTACATTTTTAATTTATACATATATAATGTTGATTTAAAAAAAAAACAAGACTCATATATTTTACAGAAATTGTTTAAAAACTAATTTTTAAAAATGAGTGGTTTTACCACTAGAAATAAAAAATCAAAATATAATAACATTATCTAAAAATTAATAACTTTAGTATTCCAAAACTAGCATTTATTAAGAACTTTCAGTAAAATATATGAGTAGTGTTTTTTAAATCAACATTATATATGTATAAATTAAAAATGTAAAAACCCATAAAATATATCAAAAATTATCTAAAATTTATCTATTTTCTTGTGTTTTAACTTCTAGATAATTTTTATTACTGGTAAATCTTAAGATGATTTTTATTATATTTTCTGGTTTTTTACATTTTTAATTTATTCATATATAATGTTGATTTAAAAAAAAACTAGACTCATATATTTTACAGAATTTTTTTAAAAACTAATTTTGGAATATTAAAGTTATTAATTTTTGGAAATGTTATTATATTTTGAATTTTTTTTATTTCTACTGGTAAAACTCCTCACTTATGTCTTTTTAATGTAGAAATCCGTAAACTAAAAATTTACCGGTAGTACTAGTAATTATGACCGGAAAGAGTTTAATCCATTAAATAAAGTTAATTTGGGGATTTATTCATTAAATACTTAGTTTGGGGGGTTTTTACCGAAAACAAACTTAATTGAGGGGGTTTAATCCCGGATCCAAAAATAAAGGAAGGTATTGATACCACTTCAGTAATTTGATTAATAAAACACAAACTAAGTGTTGCATTTTCTATATAATTAATAGCTTCTATAACTTAATTAGATAGTACAAAAATCAGATGGACATTAATCGTTTTGATTCTTTAGAAATTGTAGCAATACAAAAATTTCAACAATACAAATACAAAACAAAAAAAAACACAACATCCAATAACACACACACACACAAAATGCAAATGAGGAATAATGATCACATGAGAAATTTAGTTAGCATGAGTTCTGAAGCGATGTTGGATATCGTCCTTGGAGAAGGTAAATAACGGTCAGAAGGTTCTTCTTCTGGTGTCTCTAAACAATTCAACGAACACCAAACTTTTGTATATCTTTCGCCGCTTCTGTAGTAGATGGAACTTGGACAGCGTTGACCACATTCATCACAAAACGGTCTAGCGCCATTACTGTTGCTGAAAACTTTCACCGGGGATAGCATCGGTCTGTATGGGTCATAGTCGAATATGAAACCAGGCCTCAAATAGACGGAACGTCCAAACACGCATTGAACATGGACAGTGATACAACAATATTCGTTGCATGCGTAGAACCAATCCTTTGGGTTTACTTTTTTCTCACAGACTTCACACCAATAAGGCATACCATCCCGTACTTCTTCTCCGTAGCAAAGAGAGAGGGGATGCTTGTCGTACTTGTAGCATATTTCATTTGGAATTGTAACGCATTGATAACACAAAGCAAATTTGCATAAGCTACACTGTAGGTATGACTGCATGCATATCCCCATACAACCCTCACAACAAATCTTGTTTTTACCTTTGTAGGACGTGGAGATGAATAGAGGATGCTCGTGACTTCCATGGGTGAAATAATCTGGAACCAAAGTACAACGCACATCGATTTGAAATCTTTCTTGAGCCACGCATATCATTTCCGAGCATTTGTACTTGAAACCGCAAAACTTTCTGGAGCAAACTGAGCAACCAATATTTTCATAATTTTCTTTACAATTGTATGGAGATGGGTCTAGCACTAGAGGGTGTACGTGCAATGCATGGTCAATTTTTCGAAGAAGACCAGCACATACCTCGTGGAGAAAAAAGTCACATTGCACGCAGTTGTAGAAATCATGCGGGTTAATAGGAAGAACACACGCGTGACATTGCTTATCTCCGTCTCTAGCAACATCATACTTCTCTAGCTTTAGAAGATGTTCATGAGAGAAATGTTTTATCAGATTAGCACCAACCTTTTTGAATGGCATAATATCTCCGCTCTCGTCGGATTTCTCGGGCTCCCATTCGAGTTCTTTCCCGTCCCACACGTTCTTATGCGTCGCACATGTTGAATGAGCGAAGTAAGAGCAATCTTCATGTTTGCAAGAATATTGGCCATACTTGATGTCAATAGTCTTGTAACAAATCCGACATGGTGAAGTCACGGCTGCAATGTAAGGAGTCTGGAATAGACGATGCTGGTGACGCGTGATCTTGATGACTCTTGGTAAGTCGATGCAACTTTGATGAACCATGTAATTACACTGGAAACAAGCATAGCTCGGCTCCAACACATCAACCAATCCACAACCATCACATGGTGTTAACAGTGGTCGAGGGTAGAAGACCAGTGAATGATGATGATTCTTTGGGTTTTCCACAGTTTGAAGTGGAAAATTTCTGAAGCAAGAGAGATCCAAGGAAAAGTTACATATCGAACATCGATAGAACCAATTTCCTTCTATATCTTTTGCACACCATGTGCACTTATCCACTACTAGATTGGATTGAGGCACACTAAGAAGCTTCTTGGGATCGGATGTTCTGGAATCAGACAAGTTTTCACGGCAAAAATCTTCATCAATATTACCGTCGGAGATGATCCCATTTTCATAGTTCCGAAAGGTGAAAGTAAGAGGGTGTTGTGGGTGATAAGGATGTCTTAGCTTTCTCGGAAACTCGTGACAACCACAGTGGAACTCCACATCGCAGGTGGTGCAGTAGTAATAGATCAAACAGCCCCTGAAAAAAGGTTTTCGTGAACCGCATGAAAAGCAACAAGAGTTTGTGTTTCTACCATGTTTAAGAAAAAGGGGGTGAGGGAGAGTTAGAAGAGACAAAGGACATATTGCGTTATGTACTGAAGTCAGTCGTTCGAAAGAAAGAATGGGTAGGCGTAAATTTTCTCTCTCCATCTTTCTGGCGATTTGGCTATGGTCGATGTATGTTTATAACAATTTAGTAGCTCCCATCAATCCTGGAGTTCTAATTATTTAAATGCAAGAAAAAAATGAAGTTTAAAATATTAATTTAACAAGCATGCATCCCCATGTCTCTAAATAGAGGATGGCCAACTAGATGTTTATAATATTAAGAACGTGTCTCCAGGCTGTGCAGTGTTTACACATTCAAAATAATCGACTACGTTTGAAGAACAAAACTCTACCAAACTTTATCTAATGACAAATTATTTTATACTCTGGTCATGTTACTGTATACTAGTAATAATTCTCATTAGATTTGATCCCAACAACTGTTTCCAGGCTGTGACCATTCATTAAAATATTGTATATCATAGATCTAATTCATGGTTATATTCATGTTTTAAGTATCATAACTCTAATGTATTCGTTAAATTATTCCATTAATTCCTCTTGTACAACACCAAGGTGAAAAAAAACTATAAGGCCTAAGATCAATCATAAAGAAGTTCCTTACAGCCTCGCTTATTGAAAAGCAACAAGATTTTGTGTTTCTACCATTTTTAAGAAGAAGGGTATGAGTTTGAGTTACAAGAGACAAATGACATATTGGATAATGTACAGAAGTCAGTCGTTCTAATGAAAGAGTGGGTGGGCGTAATTTTTTCTGTCCATTTTTCTGCCGATTTGGTTGTGAGCGGTGTGTGTTTATAACGATTTCTATTCTCCATCAATCATGGAGTTCTAAGTAGATAGAAAAGGGAAACTTTATAATATTAATTTTACAAGCATGCATTCGCATGTTCCTTAACAGAGAATGACCAACTTGCTGATTATATTATTAAGAACGGCACAAATAAACAATTTTATCCCTAGAGTCCTAGACGTGTCTCCAGGCTGTGCACATTCATGACAATCAACGAGGTTTGAAATTTTGAATAACAGAGATCAAACAAAACTTTTATCTAAAAGTATTTTATGATCCCATGAACTGTTTCGAGGCTGTGACTACTCAATAAAACATATCATTGATCTGGATCAAGGTTATACTCTCATTAATTTGATCACATGATCTTAAGCTATACAAGTATAGTATTAGTAGCTATACGAGAGAGAGAGAGAAAATTTCTCTCGAGTGTCTCTCCGCAAAACCTCTTTTAACCTAGCCGCCGCACTTTCAACTCAATCTTCTCGGTGGCCGGAAGCTCCTATTCCGGTCGCCACCCCTCACCGTGCTGTTCCGTTGCCCAAGCCTTTTCCCTTAGCCTTCTCTTCGTTTACTCTTCCTCTTTGTCCGTTGTCTCTAGATTTTTGCCGTAGCTCGGTGAATCTAAATCGGAGCCACTCGTGTGTGTGGTGCCCCTGGAGCGCTGACGAGGAGTAGTTCCGTCGAGGAGTCTAAGGAGCCTTCGACCGCAGCCCCTCTCATCAATCGGAGCAGATCTGGGTCAGATCTGACCTCGCCCCACCGGAAAGGATGGTGTAGCGTCGCTGCTTCCTCCTCCCCTTCTCGGCTTGGCTTGTACCCGTACGATTTTTAGGGGTTTTGTCTCTCAAGGTTTCTGTAGAGCTTCTCTCCTCCGTTTGGAATGATGGCGGTGTTTAGGCTCACCGACTTTGAGGACCTCTTTTCTAGTTCAAGTGACGACAACCTGGTGTCTCACAGGTGATACTTCGAGGTCCTCTTCTTGCTTCCTGACTCCGTTTCATAGGGTCCTGAGGACAACCCGCCACCGTGTCTTTGGCTTGAGATGGTGCTCTCGCTACCCTGTTGTTTCGCCTGTTGTAGAGGAGATCCTGATCTCCTTCTGTGCTTCATCCTCGATTTCCTAGCTCCGGCGAAGTCGGGTGTATACCCTTGACGTCTCCCCCGCTCTGTTGTGTCGCGTGGCCGGATGAGGAGCTTGTTATACCGCTTGCGCTTGACTTGATTCAGTTCTTCATCTCCTGCGAGGAAACGTCGGGTCTCCACTCCGTTCTATAGCCGAGTAAGCTTTGGGTTTCTTTGCTCGGCGTCCTCCTCCTATGGTGTATAGGAGCCGTTGTCTGTCGCCTCAGTTGAAGCCTCGTGGAGCCACCTTTGGGTGAGAGTTCGTGCATTTTTCCCTTAGCTTTTCTCTTGTCTCTTCTCGTTAAGTTACAAGAAGCGCTTAGGAAATTGAGGTTCATTGTCTTTGCTTGTTCTCTTGTGATGTTACCATCAAGATAACTAGTCTTGGTAAACTTGATGTTAACTATTGTGTTTTTAGGTGTTTTTTTATCTTTTTTGCGACATCTAAGAACAGACTTGCTTGTTAGCAGAATCTGGTTCAACATGATTTGTAACCAAACCTTTGTTCCTTGGAATAATATTTACAATTTAGCAAAAAAAAAAGTATAGTAGCTTAATAATGCACTGGATGGTCGATAACACTAGTTTCGCAGTTGATTCTTCAGATTGCCGGAAGAATAATTTTCTTAAAGATCATTGAATAGGTATATCAAGAGAGATTATAAGAGGTAACTTGACCGTGATCATCACAAGACCGAGGTGGACGCATCGAAGAGCTTGACCGTGTACCTGCCGCTTGTGGCCACGAAAGGTTACCAAGTTCTTCATAGTCTTTGACTTCTCGATCACATATTTTCTCGGCGGATAAAAATCAGTGGAACTCAGAGGAATTATCTCCCATATCTATACTATTAAAGTGAATCCCTATTCTATCATTAGTTTTCAATTTATTTATGCTATCATACCATTGATTATTATTTTCAGGATTTTTTTAAATCAATTTCACCCATTTAATAAGGAAACAAATCTTTTGAAATTTTCTTTTTTTACATATACAAGTTTGTTCAGATAATGTTAAATAATAAGTGTATAGTTCATTTTTATAAATCAGTGAGTTTAAATAATTGGGTTAATCTAAGTTATTTTCATTATATAAATTACATTATTTAAATCAAAATAATTTTATATAACATAAAATATTATAATATTTATGGCATTGACAACATATAAATACCAAAATAAAAAATATTACGATATATTATAATATTAATATATTTTTATGTAATATGTCTTTAGAATGGGCTAGAATTTAACAAAATATATAGAATTTAAATAAAAATATATTTAGCAAAATATATAGTATACATCAAAATATTAAATATCGAAAATTTAAAATTTTTTTATAAAATAATCCCGGATCAAAATCTAGTGAGCAATTAAAAAAAGTTTGTTGACTGTGTTTAAGTGGATTAGAATTCGATATACAAGAACCAAAAAAATTATTAAGCGAAATAAATACTTGAAAAATGTTTAAAATTTATTTGTGCCCCTAAAAAACAAATTTATTGAGACAGTTTGATCTTTGGGATAATTTGGGATGGTTAATTAATGTATTTATATATAGGATCAATATATTTCTACAACTAATATTATAGTTAAAATATGTACTACTCCATCTATTTCGTAAAGAATTATTCTTGGGGTTCACCCTACAAATGATATAGTAGGTGATAACTATTTTTAACAAAAGAAAATGATAACTAAAATCTGAACCCAATTTATTTATTTTTTAAGTAATATAAAACTGCATTACCATATTTGGATTCAAACACAGTTAACGTTACACTCCTGGAGCCCTAAATATCCGATACACAAAACGGCTGAAGAAGACTATCATTCGATCTGCGATCTCACTTTCGATCCCTTTATTAAAAAAAAGAAATTCTAGGGTTTGATTCCAATGACTGGGTTGCATGAGATTCATTTAGCCTCAAGAAGAGCAGAAGAAGCAGGTTCTTGACAAAAAAAACCTAAGAAAGTTTCTGATTTCTCTTGTAGCTGATTTGCTCTTTCGTTGCAGCTGCGAGGCGATTCCAAGCCGTGCAATGGCTACAATCTGTAGTAAGTCAACTCGGTATACCGAGCCAGCCATCGGAGAAAGAGTTTGTTGCTTGCTTGAGAAACGGTATGATACTATGCAATGCTATCAACAAGATTCACCCTGGAGCCGTCACCAAGGTTGTCGCGCAATCCCATCTGCAGTCGTGTAACAGAGAGTATCAACTTCCTCAAGCTTATCAGTACTTTGAGAATGTACGGAACTTTCTCGTGGCTTTGGAACAGTTGAGGCTTCCTGGATTCGAAGCTTCTGATCTCGAGAAGGTAACACATTAGAGAATTACTTTTCTTCTGTTTGATGGTGTGAGTATGTGTTTTGTGTAACTGAACATGATGCGTAAATGATTCAGGATAATATAGAGTCTGGATCAGTGAGCAAAGTTGTGGACTGTATCTTAGGACTCAAGGCTTATCATGATGGGTTCTACAAGCACATCAAAACGCCACCGTTTCAACTCTCTGCAACTAAGGTTAATCATTCACTTGGTGCTTATAAAACGTCTAGGCAGTTGGACAGAACCGATTGCACAGATGGTGAATCTGATCAAATCAAAGGTAATGAATTCATGTTTCATTTATCTTTTATGTATAGTCAAGTCGAGCCTGTGACATGTTCAGTGGACATAAAAGGTAGTTAATCTCCATTTTAGCCCCATCATGAGGAAACTATAACACTTGAGTTTGATATTTGCAGTGATAACCAAGTTGTTTGCTGATCATATTGTCAACTCAAAGGAAAATTTCTATGAGAATCTTATTTCACAGGAGGATGGCAGTAAGGTAATTTGAAATGTTCTACCTCTGCTTTCTATGCATTTGCTTAGCTCTTAATACTGCAACTCTCAAACCAATTTGGAATTGTTTCTGAAGGATTCAGAATTAGTAAGGTAATCTTATATATGTTCATAACTTTGTATTAGTATCTTTATAAAACACTTTGGAGCTGAGGTTGTACCTTACCTTAGTAACATACTTTAATCCTAATGCAGTAAGATACTTTAATCCTAATTTTTTACTTGGATTAGTATTTTCTGAAGGGTACACATCCTTTAGTATTTTATCTTACAGAAAAGTGGTTGCATTAGTATCTTTATAAACCACTTTGTCTTTATAAAAATATAAGCTTATTCTAAACAATTTTTGGATATATTTTTTTCAGTCCTGCAAAAATCTCCTACACCGGACAAAATGCAACCATAAGCGTTTACTGAAAACACAAGAAAATGAGCTTGCGGTACGTTTTGAACATAACGAAGTTCCTGTTACTTGTTTGGACAAGATACTTATGTCTTGCTTGCCTCTTTCTCTGTCAACACCTTTAGGGAAGCTCTCTTAACTTTCGTTTCTTGGTTTGTCCGTAATATTTATTCTAATTCAGGTATGCTTATCTTTGTTCAGGTTCTCAAGTCTTTGTTTATAGAAACGAAGCAGGACTTTCAGGAATATCAGCTTCATTTGCAAAGAGATCTGATGGAACTAGGTTGATTTTTTTTTTCTGAAATATCCATTTTATCTCCTCAGGAGAAAACTCTCAGTATGTGATCTTTCATTCTCATGCACAGGTAATCAGATGCAAGAGATGTCATCAGCAGCTCAAGGATACTACAAAGTGGTGGAAGAGAACAGAAAGTTATTCAACATGGTGCAAGATCTCAAAGGTAGAAAATGCTAATGCAATTAATGTCATAATGCCATGTCTAAAAATATTATTGCAGGAAATATAAGAGTGTTCTGCAGAGTTAGACCTATATCCAATAGCGAAACGAATGGAGTAATAGATTACATAGGAAGAGATGGATCTTTGTTTGTTGTGGATCCATCTAAACCTCTAAAAGATGCAAGAAAAACGTTTCAGTTTAATCAAGTGTTTGGTCCAACATCAACTCAAGGTAACTTTTGCAATTTACTCTATAGGATTTAAGCTTCTCTTAGTACAATATCTTTGAGACTTGTGTATACATGTCTACAGATGATGTATTCAGAGAAACAAAGCCATTAATCAGATCAGTGATGGATGGTTATAATGTATGCATTTTTGCTTATGGACAAACAGGATCAGGGAAGACATACACCATGGTCAGCATTGTTCTACAGACTAGAACATCTACATTTATTAGTTACTAATCATATGTTTCTGAAGCAGAGTGGTCCTCCAAGCAGATCAATCACTGAACTTGGGATCAACTATCTAGCTCTAAGTGATCTCTTTCTGATCTGTGATAAAAGAAGGGACATGATAAACTATGAGATATATGTTCAAATGGTTGAGATCTACAATGAACAAGTCAGAGACCTTCTTTCAGAAAAATCCTCCTGCATCAGATATCCTTTTTTCATTAGCCCCTGAAACTTTTAATTTAACATTTACCATTTCTAGTGTTCTCTTTTACTAATACACACATTAGATATTCGAACTTGCTCCAGCGAGGAGGAAGATGGCTTGAGTCTTCCAAATGCTACAATGCATTATGTGAACTCTACCATGGATGTACTCAAGCTGATGGAGGCTGGTGAGGTGAATAGAGCTGTTGGTTCAACGTCCATGAACAATCGAAGTAGCCGGTCTCACAGGTAGTACTATCTCACAATCAAAAGAGTTGCTGCTATATATATGATCTAAATTCTCTGTCTTTTTGTAGTATTTTTATGGTGCATGTACGTGGGAAAGACACATCTGGGGGTACTATCCGAAGTTGCTTGCATCTGGTGGATCTTGCAGGGAGCGAGAGAGTGGATAAATCAGAGGTTACAGGAGATAGACTCAAGGAAGCACAATATATCAACAGATCGTTGTCTTGTCTAGGAGATGTGATCTCTGCATTGGCTCAGAAGAGTTCTCACATCCCATACCGTAACAGCAAGCTGACTCTTCTGCTCCAAGACGCGTTAGGTGGTCAAGCCAAAACAATGATGATTGCTCACTTGAGTCCTGAGGAAGACTCTTTTGGAGAAACAATCAGTACTCTAAAATTTGCACAGAGAGTTTCGAGTGTTGAGCTTGGCGCTGCTTCTGCACACAAAGAGACTAGAGAGATTATGCAACTCAAGGAGCAGCTTGAAACCCTGAAGAAGAAGGCTCTAGGAGGTGCTGAAGAATGTAACAAGGAGATGAAGTCTCCTTTAAGCAGACCTATTGCAACAACAGAGAGAACTCCTCCACGCTTCAGAAGATTAAGCATCGAAAACTGTAGCAACACAACACTTAAAGACAGAAGAGGTATTAAATCACCTCTGGTTTCTCCACGTGGAGCAAAAGAGATAAAGTCTCCTTTAAGAAGAAGGCAGATTCAAACAGCAGAGAGAACTCCTCCACGCCTCAGAAGATTAAGCATTGAAAACTTTAGCAGTACTAGATCACCTTTGGATTCTCGTGATGCACAAATATTGAGTTTGGATGGTCTAAGGTCCTATGAAAAGGATGAAACTAGTAAAGGAGATCTCAAGAATCCACTGAGTCCTAGCATGCCTCACTTCCAGCTAATGCAGACGCCTGTTAACGCTGAAGTGGATACTAGGACAAGTGGAAAAGGCTCACATATAAGGAAGTCTCTGAGGACGATAGGAAAGCTGATCAATGGTTCAGAGAAGCGGTATGAGACAAAAGACTTTATGTTTTACTCTAGTCTGCAGGATATATTATGCGTTTGCCTGTTTATTGAGAATATTTTTTTGGTATCACAGAAAGGAGAACCTTCCTGAAAATCCACTGTCACCGCTTGGAGTCTCGAATAACTTCAGTGGTGTAAAGTCTCCATTCACAAGCAACGTTAAGACACTGCGAAGGCAATCACTCACGGGACAAGAAAGATCCTCAATAAGAGTAGATCTAGTTGAGAATGGTTAGTAAGATGTTGTTGACGAGTTTCTTTACGCTTTTATCATCAGAACAGAATCAATAACTAAGTTTTTTCTTTTTTTGGCATTGGTAGGTATAAAAGGTGCAAGGAATGCAAAGACGCCTCCACCTGAACGTTCATCATCAAAGATAGAGAAGAAAAGGGACTAGAGACCATTGAAGAATAACACGTTCTCTTTCTGAGTGATGCATGCTGTTTGGATCTCTTAGAATTGGATCATTTTTTATCATCTCATATTTTGCATACAGTGAGCTTATCTCTTTGAACCAAATGTAGTCTAGAGCAACCATGACAGTGTTTGAGTTAAGCACTCTGTACATCTTTTCCAGTTCCGTTGTTCTGTCAGGTCTTAAAACTTGACTTTAAAATCTGATCCTCTGAACCAGCTTCACCATCAGATCCTCGTTTTGTTGTGGCTCGAGACCCAGTTATTGAAAAAAATGCTTAGCTTTTGGCCTATGAGCCTTTCTTCTCTTTCGTGTCTATGTTCAGCTATGTAGATTGTATGTTTTATTTCATGTCATTTGTTAAGTACTTTACTTCGTATGTTATTCCATGTACTGTTGTGATATCTCATAAGTTATGCACGGAATATGTATTAACATAAGTTATGAGTTATAATTTTTTTTATCAAAAAAAAAAAATGCTTTGGAGTTTTCACATATATTTAAGAATATAATAATTTTTATTACATTATTTTTATGTTAAGGATTTTCTACAATTTTTAACTACTAAAAATTTGATACACAATTATTTATTTGAAATTTACAATTTATTATTGTTATCTAATAAATTCAACTTGTGTGAATTTACATTATTATCCTTTCAAATTCAGTAGTTTATTATCCTTTCAAATTCAACAGTTTTACTGCATCACATTCCACAGTTGAATCAACACCCATTTTAAAAGGTGAAAAAATGATGTTATTTAAAAAAAAAATTCTCTTAAAGCATGAATCTTTTCTTTGGTGCAAAACATGAATCTTTTTAAACAGGAGATCTATGCCTATTTTGTATGCTATTCCATGTGTGTGATGTGATATTTGATGTGTGGGGGATGCATATGCATGGACTATATCTATTACTATAAAGAAAAGGGAACTCTCTTCTCCTCTTGCCAGCACAACAAATAGATCAAGGAACTCGCTACACGTGTCCCATCATCTTACGAACGCTGCGTTTCATTAACTTGCTTCCGTGATATACGTAGGCTTGGTTGTGTGTTGTTAGGGCTCCCTAATGTCTTCAAGTACCCAGCCCGTTACCGTGACACTGAGACACTTCATCCGCACTGTTTTGGAATTTAGGGTTCATCACAATCTTGGATCTCCGCCATCAGAGAATCTGAGATGCAGAGGTCGTCGTTACGATTCCGTTTGTTAGGGTTTCGATCACTTCCTTTCGCCTTCAGTATAAAAAGGTATGATTTCCTCCTCTAATAACCATCCTCTCTCTCTCCTTCGAGGGTTTCTCTGAGATTCTAATCTAGGTGTTGTTGTGCAGAATTTAACTGTTTATGTATCTGACCGGAACATTCAGAGCTAGATACGGCAGTGTTGGGCCGTTCCACGAAACAACAGGTCTTGAGTCGCTTCATCTCTGCGGAGGCATTTTCGGAAACTAACTATGCTAACTCCCGAGAAATCCGGTGGTTTTACATCGTTTCTTGATCTTCCACCTACACAAGCAGTGAGCTTCTCCATTTCTCTGATTCCTCATCGTCGTTTCTTCAAGCACTGGCCCGTAACGGAATCCGTTTAAATATCTCCCCACCGCCGCTTCTGGACATTGGCTTTTCCTTCTAATTCAGCCATCTTGGAGCGAGCAGATAGCTTCTCGGTACTACGTACGCGCCACTGAGAAGCTTGCAGACGATGAAGAAGCCGAGATGCTCTTTGTGGCGTTTTCTGAGTTTGAAGAGCGATGCAAGGAGCCGGAACGTGCTAGGTTTATCTACAAGTTTGCTCTTGATCATATTCCTACAGGGAGGGCTGAGGATTTGTATAAAAATTTTGTGGCATTTTATAAACAGTATGGTGATAAGGATGGGATGCCACTTCTGGGAAGAGAAGGTTTCAGTATGAAAATGAAGTGAGGAAGAACCCTTTGAACTATGATTCTTGGTTTGATTACGTTAAGCTTGAAGAAACTGTGGGGAACAAAGATATAGGATAAAGGAGATGTATGAGAGGGTTATTGTTAATATTTCACCTGCTGAAGAGAAATAATACTGGCAAAAATACATTTTTCTCTGGTAAGTTTATTCTTTTTCAGTTTGGTTTTGGCAATAATGCATAATCGATTTAGCTGGAATTGGAATGTTGCCTTCTTATGTAGTTATGTGAATCATGCTTTGAATAAGAAGGTTAAGTTTTTAAACTGAGTTGTTAGAGTTTGATCATGATTTGATTTGCATAAGTAGTTTCTTCAATAGTGAAAGCTATTGGTGTTTGTCTTTATTAGCTTATTTGGTTCTGCGATTTTGACAATAATGCAGACGTGAATTTTAAAATAAACATACTGAATATATAAATTATAATATTTTTTTCTTGGATTTTTCAATTGTTTACATTGATATCTTCTCACAGTTGGTCAATTCTCATGAGCATATAATATAAAACATAAATTGTACTATTGTTGTAAATGTGAGGTAATTTCGTAACTCACGGTTTAATTGAGTACGTGTGGAGTTGAGCTGATGGACCATGTGATGGAGAGCAACGGAGCAAGCGCCGGAGAGCGACGGAACGAGTGGAGTTGAGCTGGACCATGTGACATGCAGATCAAGGACAGCCATGGAACAAGTGGCAGAGAGTGTGACGAGAGATAGCAAAGGCAATTATTACATTATCACATGGGAGGTCGATAGGCTCTCGGACATGGTGAGTTTATAAGAGCTGCAATTTTTTGTTTTGTTTTAGTACGAAAAGGGGGATGAAGGATTGTAATTTAAGTTGATTTATTTTTGAAAAAATTAGGTTCGAAGTTTCTGTAAATGGAGGGATGGAAGTCGCGGTGGAGTCTGACCTGACTGCATAGCTTCTCATGAGGCTGTTGTTCAAATTCGGTGGCATTACAGCAGACGGGAAAGCTAGAGTACAACGATAACGCAGAGGTTAATGTTTTATCTCCTTCATTCTGCATCTGTCTGCATGGTCTATTTTTACACAATAAGAATGTCAACAACAGTGGTGAACGATATGCATCATGTATGTATGACTAATCAGCTATGAGGCTTTCGGGTGAGTTGCAGTGATATGATATGTGACTTTAGTAGATATACATTAGGATTCTGTTAAGGGGATGATACTAGATGATGAGTATGTACTCATGAGATCTGCTAATATCAACCAAATATCATTGGCCGGTACAAAAGATACAGAAATAGCAATGGGTGCATATCAACCCCATCATACATGGACTAACAAGGGAAGACACCCACGTGGCCAGGTTTGCCTTCTTTCTATCATCATCATCATATATACCGTAACAAAACTTCAAAAGTTAGATTGAGATATGCTAAAGAAGCTGTGTTTCTGGTGGTTGTAAAGTAAATAGAAGTATAGACTCGAATCTGCTTGGAAGAATAATAACATATTAACTGAGAGGCATTTTGATCTCTCTATCTATCCGCAGGTGTATGGGTACAGAATGTCACTATGAACAGAACATTTAGGCAAAACAGGAGATGAGTTCGTGGAGCCTGCTGATCTAGAATGCGTGAATAACTTTCGCTGAAGGAAACTGGAAAAGTTTCATAACTTCGGAATTCTCGGAGCTGCAAGATCACTTGATTAAATATCCTCTACAAGTAGACAGTGAAGCTAAAGTGAGCTCACTTCCAGATTACGACAGCTTCCCAGATGTTGGTGGTAAGATCATTGGAGTTCATTCAATGGCTCACCCTGATACTCTAGCCATGTAATGTTACATGGTTCGTTTCGATTCTGAAGAAAAAGAAGCTGAGAGAGTTTTGTGTGATTTGTGTACATTTAACTGTACATGCTCTGTGTTTCTTATTTTTCTCAAGTAACAAAGAAACTGTAATATAATTCCACATGGATGTAATTTGAGGTTTCAGTTCAGATTTATTAAACCCAAAACAAAGATTCAATATCAAATCTACATTTTAATTCTGTTTCTAACGATATTCTCCGGTATTCAAACTTAAATGCAACGATAATTAAACCAAACCAAGCGAGAGAAACTTACTTGCGACATACTATTAAAAAAAATGGATTGTTTATGGAATGCACTGTAAGAAACCTGAGACTTGCCACATGCAATTAATTATACGGGTAGCAAAATTTGTTTAGTTCATCTGTAGACGAAGGAGAGAAACTAATTAGTAAAAACAAATCCCTAACTCTCCCCGGTCTGGATTGCAACCTCAGAGTTGTCTACGCGTTTCTTTGGCGATGGTAAGCTTACAGTATCCTATCTATCAATCAGTATTATACTCTTTCGAGAATTACAATCAAGCAGAAGAAAAAAATGATTATGCAACAGCAGAGGTTTTACCAACAAAAAAAGGAGAATATCAGAAATTATAAACCAATGTGCAAAAATTATATGAAGACAAAAGGTATCAAATAAAAATAAAACAACCAATTCTACTCTGAAAACTAAAAACAAAATTTGTTTAATAACCTTAATCAGTTTGGATGATATGGTTACTTTGATAAAGTAATAATAAAATGTGTATATTCTTAAATAATCAATTTTCAGTATTATGTTATTTAACTAACTTCAGAAAAAAAAATTAAGTTGATTCATTTTTCACATTATCTAAATCATGAATAGGTTTAAAAACGTATAAAAGAAAATAAAAATATCAACAGATTAATATATATATATATATATATATATATATATATATATATATATATATATAAGAATGAAAGCAATTCTTGATTTATAAATTGAATTTCAACTGTAATTACAAGTATTTTACTTACTTTTTAGTAAAGGTGTAATCTTATCATGCTAATACAACATATGCGAAACTAAAAAAAATAGTTAGACATATGCTAAGATAATTTAAAATCTGTTCTCATTATAAAAACATTACAAAAAGGTAGATAATAACTAAAGTAATATTATGTAATAAAATATATTGACAACAAATACAAAAAGAAAAAAAAAGACAAAATAAGCAAACATCAAACAACAAATCATATACGAATAAAAACAAGATCACAAGTCAAGTAAATCCCGCCCGTAGGGCGGGCTACCACTAGTATCTTATATAATAAAATTGAGTTTTTTTTTCCTTGGGAGTAAAAATGCCATGTGGCTTTCTCCTTTTAATAATTAAAATCTTTTTTCAATTTTATTTAATGTGTTTTGATATTAATTGTAATTAGGTGTTACTTTATTTTTGTTATTGACAATTTATTACAATGATGTTTTAATTTTGGATTGGAAGTTTAATTTATTATGAATTTTATGTCTTGATTTTTTTTAGATTTCATAACTCTTATGTTACATATTTTCTTAAATACTTTAAACTATTTCTTAATATTTTGTATGTCAAATAAAAATACAAAAACGAAAACTAAAGTTAAGTATTTTCAAAAAAATTAAACATAAAATAGATACATATCCAAACAATTACTTTATGTTTGAAAACATTTAAAATATTAACTTTTGTTTTTATTTATTTATTTTCATAAAGTTGAGTTTTTTTCTCCTTAGGGAGAAAAATTTCATGTGGCATTCTCTTTTTAATAATTAAAATTTTTTCTCAACTTTATTTAATGTGTTTTGGTGTTAATTGTAATTAGCTGTTAGTTTATTTTTGTTATTGACAATTTATTACAATGATGTTATAATTTTGGATTGGAAGTTTAATTTATTATGAATTTTATGTCTTGATTTTTTTTAGATTTCATAACTCTTATGTTACATATTTTTTAAATACTTTAAACTATTTCTTAATATTTTGTATGTCGAAAAAAATACAAAAATGGAAACTAAAGTTAAGTATTTTAAAAAAAAATTAAACATAAAATAGATACATATCCAAACAATTACTTTATGTTTGAAAACATTTAAAATATTAACTTTAGTTTTTATTTATTTATTTTCATACCTAATATATTATTATATAATAAAACTAATTCATTTACTAAATCGCGGTTCATACACGGTTGACCCAATGATTCAAAGATCCGGTAAATCGTCCGGTTCAGTGTCCGGTCGGGTGTCAAAACACTGGTTTATAGGGTTTCTTTGTATTTGATGTTGACAATAGAGAATGGAGCCTCTACGATTCTCCTTCTTTAACGCAATCAACGTAACCGTCATATAATCAATCTAGAAATTCCACTCATCCCACTCTAATAATGTTTAGTAATTGATGGCGACTCAAGTCCAAAAGACTAAACATTTGGTCTATTGGTATTGGCACATAAATTCTATGGTATCTTCTAATGTTACACTAGGCAAGGAAACCAATAACTTCCCTGATACATGCTATCCGTGTTTACATTTTAAAAACCGTGAACATGATTAATATACTCTTAAAACTTAACTAAACAAAAAAGAATCATTACTTCCAATCTGAGAGAAATTTAAAAACGTTGCCTGGTTGCTAAAGTTATTTAAAATTGATGTAAACCACACACCACCCTCACCATTAATCATTTGCACCACACTAACCATTTATTGTCAAAACCATTACTAAATGCAATAAGTCAGCAAGCTCGAATGTCACAGATAGTTAGAAATTGTCTTTTCCATGATCGTTATAGATGCTAACATTTCATTTACTAATTAACAAATTGATTTTTTACTAGGAAGATTTGGTGAAATTGTTCAATTCCGGTTAAAATAGAAGTTGTCTATTAAATAGAGGAGTTTAGGAACCATTTATAGTTTTTAGCTAAAAAACATATTTAGATTCATATTAAGATTCGTTGATATTTCTAAATAAGGGTGGACAAACAAGAATTTCGTTATGAACACACACAAAATCTAACTAATATCGAAATAATTTTATGTTTCTTATTTTAAGATATATCTTTTTGAGAGACCTTGAAACTAAAGTAACACATACAACTCGCACCTCTATATTTTAAAAGTCAACATGGTAATTTTAAAAATATATATTAGATAGTCACCAATTATTTTACCAAAATTGACACTTCATCCTTATTTTTTATAAAATTTGAAACATATTCCATCTTTCTATTATTTGAACTAAATATATTAGTAAACGTTTTATAGTTCATAGGTAGTTATTTTAATAATTAATAATATAAGTATGTTCTCTATATAAAACATCAACTTTGTTTTATGTTTAAATTCCAACTAAATTAATTTTGTTATGACTATCGGTTTTTTATTCTATTTTTATTAAATCGATTAGTAACAACCACTTATGCTATTCCACTTTGAACTAAATAACTTCAAACAAAGTAACGTACTATGGTCACTAACCATTATCAAAAAGATCAGAAAATATCATTTTTAATATACTTTTATTTTCATATTTAACATATTTTATTTTTTAAGACCATATAATAATTTATAAATTTATGCAAAAGTATAACATACGAACTCGGCGCGTAGCGCCGGAATATCACTACTTATAACATAAAGAAAAAGAATAGGCTTGAAAACTTTGGGCCTGATATATTTCAAAAGCCCAGTATTCTTCATTTCCATGTGTCAGATATCAAACCCACAAAAACCTTTATCAACGAATCATCTCAGCCGTTGAATCATCATAAGTCATCATGACTCGATCACTCGCAACATCTTCGAGAGAAGAGTAATCGTTGAAGAAGGAAGAAAAGAAAAGAAAAGAAAAGAAAAGCAAGCCTCAAAATCTTCTTTCGTAGTTAATCATAGTGGAAACTAGAGTCCAATTTTCAAGTGAAAAAAAGGGATTGGGTTTTAGGGTTCACTCCGACAAGAAGAGAAGAGACGAAGAAGAAGAAGAAAGCAATGAGCGACGCGTTTTGTTCGGACTGTAAGAAACACACGGAGGTCGTGTTCGATCACTCCGCCGGCGACACCGTCTGCTCGGAGTGTGGACTCGTGCTCGAATCCCACTCGATCGACGAAACATCAGAGTGGCGTACCTTCGCTAACGAGTCAGGAGACAACGACCCCGTTCGCGTCGGCGGTCCGACGAACCCTCTTCTCGCCGACGGTGGTCTCACCACCGTCATTTCCAAACCTAACGGTTCCTCTGGGGACTTTCTCTCGTCTTCGCTTGGTCGTTGGCAGAACCGGGGATCGAACCCTGATCGTGGGCTTATTGTTGCGTTCAAGACGATCGCCACCATGGCTGATAGGTAGTTTTGATCTGATTGTTTGTTTGTTTGTTTGTGGTCTGGAAGTTTTGAGAGTTTTAAGTTTCTAGAAGGTTTATATAAGGAAAGTGTATGTATGTTACTGAAAAGGAAAGACTTGACTTTTTTTTTTGGCTTTTAAATGATCTTTGTGCAATCAATGCCGCTTTAGTACTTAGTTTATGAGGCTAGATTGCTTTCATTGTGAGTTGGATTGCTTGACAAGTTGTAGTTAAATAGATTTTGATGAACCTTGTGTTTTCTCCAGGTTGGGGCTTGTGGCGACCATCAAGGTATTTATTGTGACTTCTGTTTTGATGCTTGTATATATATTTGTGTCTGTTTTGGCAATCATTTCATTTGTTGATATTGGATTAAAGGACCGAGCCAACGAGATATATAAAAGAGTAGAGGATCAGAAGTCAAGCAGAGGAAGGAATCAGGATGCTCTTTTGGCTGCTTGTTTGTACATTGCTTGTCGACAAGAGGACAAGCCACGAACAGTCAAGGGTACTTACTAGCAAACAGTTTTTGTGTGTTTTGTTTTGTTTGGTTTGGTTGATATGTTCGTTAATAATCCATCATCGTGCAGAAATATGTTCTGTTGCCAATGGAGCTACTAAGAAGGAGATTGGTCGTGCAAAAGAGTACATAGTCAAACAGTTGGGGCTTGAAACGGGACAATCTGTTGAAATGGGAACTATCCACGCCGGAGACTTCATGGTGAGCCTCTTCTTAAAAATCCAAGTGCCTTTTCGGCTTCTTAGCCGCTGCAGTTTTCATTAACTTGATTGTAAAAATCTCCAGAGACGTTTTTGCTCCAATCTTGGTATGACTAACCAAACGGTGAAGGCGGCTCAAGAATCAGTGAAGAAGTCAGAGGAGTTCGATATAAGGTTACATCATTAACCATTTACTGTCTTATTGCTTCTCTTCTCTGGGTAAGAGTATTCACACATGGAACTTTAAACCCTTTGGTTGCAGGAGGAGTCCCATATCGATTGCAGCAGCGGTTATATACATCATAACTCAGCTCTCTGATGAGAAGAAGCCTCTTCGAGGTCTGTTCCGTTCACATTTTTTTGTGAACTTCACTTAAAACAGTCGCTGATATTAAACACTTGCAGATATCTCGGTGGCAACTGGAGTTGCAGAAGGAACCATAAGAAACTCTTACAAAGATCTATATCCTCATCTTCCCAAGATCATACCAGCTTGGTACGCTAAAGAAGAAGATCTCAAGAACCTTCAAAGCCCTTGAGTGATCTTCTCTTCTCTCTTACTCAGCTTCCACGGCTTCTTGTATGATAAGTCTAAGTCTAGTTTCTATTGGAATCTCGGGTTATAGAGTTGTTTGTTCCAGACTTGAACCAGAGTTCTCAAGTAGATTTGTATCAAGAGAAAAATTAATTCATCCAAGGATTCGTGTATTGGTTAAGGCGTGTGTCAGAACAAAAGAAAACCGAATCTAACCGGATCTGAAATTCTCGGTTAATAGAAATAAGAATTCCAAACCGGCCATCTGTACATATGTTTCAAACTGTTGAACTAATTATGGGCGTAAAATGATCGATTTAAAGCTTCAGTGCTTAAGACAATAAATATTGCAATTCTTGGGGAGCAAAGCCTCAAGATATTTACATTGTTCTTATGTGAAAAATAAGAGAACTAAAGATAAGCCATTGCTTTACATAATAAAACAGCAATGCTTCACTTTTTACACAACCAAAAGAAGGTTTTAACTTAAGCCAGAGGAAATCCAAAATACATTTTATTTACTGACTTAAATTAAAAACCCTCCTTTTTATTTACAAAATTATATATATATAAACATGAACCAGTGCTTTGCTTAGTTAGGCTGTACATATATAGCTCTCTCTCTGTTCATCAAATTATCCCCTCTTTCTCTGGTTGTGTTATGAGCTTGAGGTTTACTTACATGGCTAAGGAGAAGTATTTGCGGCTAGAGATGATGAGAGCCCGATTCTTCTCTCTGCAGGATAAAAGAGCAATGATACTTGTTCATGATCATGGCCTGTGACTTACTAGAATTTATACAGAGAGAGAAGAGATACTTACCTCCAGTGGTGATAAGTTTCTCAACCCGGGCAACGATGTGTTTCCCATATGTGTATCTCTTTAAGGCATTCAAGTGGACTTTGATGCGAGAAATAATGAGTGCAAGGCTTTGATCATCGCATGTTTCAAGAACCTTCTGCACTACGTAGTTCCCGAATGGATCCTTCATCATCGCCTGCAAATTTAATAGGCGTTAGTAGGAGACTTCTGAGACATTGCAGAAAGACATGAGGGAGCAAAGATCTGTTTCAGTTGCTGACCTGAAGAGGCTCGTTTTCATCAGTATAACCAAGCATCTCATTCACTAGAACCTGGCGTTCCTCTGGACCGCCAAATGTTAAGCACTTTTCAACAACGTTAGAAGCAAACTTCTGTTGACTCATTGTCACAATCTGCCCAGCAAGCTTATTGATAATTTCTGTCCGTTCGTGTGGTTTACCGTGTTGTATGATATGCTACAGCCGAAAGCAAGGTCAACCATTATCAGGGTAGGGTGTCTATTTTCATGCACTGACTATGTAAAGCAAGCATTCAACTTACCTGAATAACATAATTTCCGTACTGATCTTGAGCTAGAGTGCAGACTGAGTTCATGATTTCCCCCATAATGATCCGTTGGGTTTCTACGTCATCAATATGCTCCAGTACCCTCTGCCGTGATTCCAGAAAAGTACATTACAAGTATTGTTAATAATGGACAAGAAGAAAAAAAAAACAGAAGGTGTGATGTGTATATATCAGACCTGGATTACACGGCATCCATAAGGGTGTGTTGAAAGGGTTAAGACTTTCCCGTAAAATGAGGAGATAATGAACTGGATGCAATCCTGAGGAAGACGCTCTATACACTTCTGGATCACATGATTACCATTCTGATCATGAACGCATTTCAAGACAGACCCATCAAGCTCTTGCACCATTCGAGTTTGCTGCTCCACATCAACCACCTCCAACGCCTGTATCAGTATCGCAGAAACAAGATAGGGACACGCTCAGAACATTTAAAAGCTTATCTCTATAAGACCCTTACCATTGTATAGTAATAAGTAGGGTCACAACAATGTGATTGTATTGAGTACCTTTTGGATAACCCTGCAGCCATACATTTGTAGAGAGAGAGCCAAAACGTGTCCAGTAACTTGTTCAGCGAGTTCTTTTCTCTGTTTGTTTGTGCCATGCTCAAAAAACTAAGAAAAAAAGAAAAAAACAGAACAATGTATGAGTATAGAGACACATATTGCCATTTGCAATGAACATTTTTAGATGCTACAGCTCTTTACCTTTTGAATGACATAATTTCCAAAGACATCTGTCATTAAAGTGCGACCAATAGGAAGTATCTCAGGGAATATTGCATTCTTTTCCTCATCTGTTGCAGTCTCCAGTTTTTGCTGAATGAAACGACTTCCGTACTGATCCATGCTGCACGTGGTGTGAAAGGAAGACAAAAAGTGAACTAGTAACCTTAAATGAAGTATATTAGGTAAGGCAAGGTAAATACCTGAACTCAATCACATGCCCAACTATTTCTGAAAGCTCCAAAGACCTTGTCTTGTTGTTCTTGAACCCTTCTAGTAAAGATGTTTCCGTTGTGCTGCCGATATCTACATGGGAAGATCCCTGTAATCCCCCAAGAGGAATTTTCATCATTGAGGCAGCAGACTGCGACATTCGCATGTTCTGGAGATTTCTTGAATTCTTGGAAGGAGAAGGTAAATGGTTTCCTAGATACATGCTGCCAAGATCATATGGAGGATTCTCATACAATCTGGAATTTGCAGCACTGAGATTACCCAGCTGATGTCTCTGCTGAGCAAGTAACATCGCGAGATATTCATTAGATGTATCTCCGTTTAACGTCCCCAAATTGTTTCTAAGAAGAGGGTGTTCACTTGGTGCACCAGTAGCTGATGCGGTATGCCGATACTGGCTGTAATGGGGGTCCATAACTGGAGAGTGAAGCTCAGAAGCAGCTTGGTTTATCAGTCTATTCAAGCTTTGTCTATCCCCTTCCCCAGTCAAATGTGAGCCTGAAACAAAAGGATATAATCAAATAGATCAATTTAAGTTGATGCACTTTTTGTGTTTATGAGAGTAAAGAAAGAGAGCGAGGGAGGTACCTTCACCGGAATAGAGCTCAGCTAATGAATTCAATTTGTTATTTACCAAATAACCACCAGATGTGGAGAAGTCCGTTCCTTTGATATTAGCATTCTGAATATTGACATCAGATAAGCCCAGGCTTCCTAATCTAGAACGGTCTGAAGTTGAGTAAAGACTCGCTGAAGAGGAAGCTCTTTTGGGGATGTTGACCTGTCCGTGAGAAGACACAGTGGAAGCACCAATGCCTGTTCCATAGCCACTCATAATTCCACCGTAATTTGCAGAAAATAACTGATCGTTTGACTCTGGCATAGCAATACCCTGTTGACGCAGAGCCTTCTTATGACCGTTGGGTATGTAACGCATGACATCAGATTGATTCTCCAATTCCACCTGAAGCTGGGAGTGCACATGGTTATCATTCAGTTGATTCATCTCTGACATGTTCAACCTCGACAGCGTGTCAGTAACATCAGCAGCAGTATGGATGGCTGAGCCAAACATATTCTTCTTCTCCACAGGACCGACTCTGGTTCCAATAGGAGGCAAACCAGAAGCCGAAGCTCGCCCTACTAGATGTGACTCAGGAGTTCTATTCCTTGGCACTGGAGAACTCATGCTAGATCCCAGCATAGCATTTGCAGTGTTCTGTCCAGCAGAATGTAACGACTCATGGAATGCTAATGGACTGTCGAATCCACCTGGACTAAAATTTGACAAGACAGCAGGATCATTCATGTCACGGAAAGTGTTGCAACTCGCAGGCCGAGAGAGTTGGCTGCGTAACGCTGCGTCTCGGTCAAGCCCTTCCTGTAAAAGTTACAAATCAATCAAGTAGAACTAATCAGCCACCTCACAGCTAGCATATCTACTCAACAACATGAATACAAACCCTAAATGTATAGACTTTTTTTTTTATTTGAATACCAAGAGGTGTTTCAGCCCAGCAGCCAACTCTGGTAAGACCATGATTAATAAATGTCTCTTAGGTAGCGAATATAAGAGACGTCTCTTAGCTTTTAACTAAAAAAAAGCTAATGAACATCTCCTAAATAAGAGATATAAGAGACTGTCTCTTACCATTTATTTAGTTAAAAGCTAAGAGGCGTCTCTCTTAATTAGCTAAGAAACCCTCCTTAAGAGACTTGCATTAATCATGCTCTAAATGTATAGACATTACCTGAAGTATATCAGCAAAACTCTTCCTTCTGGGACCAAGCCCCGGATCTAACCGCTGCACAGGTGTCTTCTGAGATCGTCCCTGAGCAACAGCATTCCTCAGTTCCATCAAATCACTCTCCGCCTGCTCAACACCCGGCTGAACAGTAAAGAGCGACGAGGAGTTGTTGTTGTTGCTGTTGTTGTTACTGTTCTCACCTTTCTTCCTCCACTCTCCAACAGGATCAAACACCGTCTCACCGTTGTGAAACCTCTGAGCGACTCTCCAATCCTCTCTAGACAGCAGCGGAGGCGGCAGCCTCGGGTTCGAGTGCTCGTTCGAGTAGTAATACGAGAGGTACGCAGGGTGCCAGCGCAGCTCGTCGTCGGACAAAAGCTCTACGCCGCCGACGTTGTTCGCAGCGTCTCTGATGTAATCGTTGGTGTTGTTGTTCAAGTACTGGTTATCCATGGCTCTCAACAGACCTTCGACCGTCGGTGGCGCGCTTCCGCTTCTGTGCACGTCGACGACGTCGCGTTGCGAACCGAATGTTTGGTGACGGTCGCGATGCTGTTGGAGAAGAGATTCGAGCTCTCTCTGGAATCGATCATCGAGATCGACATTGGATCCTCCTCGGTTCATGTTTGATCTCCTGTCACTAAACATCTCTTCCCTTCATCTGAAATCAAAATATGAAAACCTAATCAACCAACCCCTGCGAAATCAGAAAAAAAAAAAAAACAATCCATTAGAGAGATCGCGATCGAAGTTATTAATCACCTCTGGATTAAAGAATGTGTTGTACGTAAGATCTTATCGTGGACGAACGACGTCGTTCTCTCGCTTCAAGCTAACAGAAAGAAGAAGAAACACTGGGAAGGGAAGCGATCGAAGAGGCAAACAAGTCTGAGATCGCCTTCATCCTCTCCTCTCTCTCTTGTAATTCTTCTTACTTCTATTTAGATTCGGATATGTCTTGTCTCTTTTTTTTTTTTTTTGTTTTTTGTTATTTGTTTAATTATTTAAACTAATCTTTAAATTTTAAGACCGTATGATAATCCCTCATCTTGTCTATATCATTCTCTAAGATGATTAATTAATGATTGAGGCTCCTTTATTTAAATGAAGAATCTCTTCTGTGACATAAGCGAGAACCCAAGAATCTCTTATTAAAAGCATTTTGCAGTTCATTTCATACAGTACAAACAAGAGTGAGAGTGAAGTGAGATTCAGAGCCGAAATCAACACCAAGCATCAAGTTTTACAAGTAACGGTAATCACGAAGTGAGGTAATTTTTTGGTAAAACCAATAAGATAATTTATGAGTTCACCTTTGAAGATTGTGATTCTATAAACGATCAGGTCTTTATAACGGTCCAAATCAAAGATAAATGGTAGATATCTGTGGCTTTCTCTCCATTTTTTTTTTTGTTTTCGATTGGAAAATGAACTCACCTTGGAAAGTTTTATACAAACGAAATCTCTAACAAAACTCTTGCTTCTGTTTTGGACATCAAAAAACTAGACAAGTGAAAGAGAAGAAAAATAAACAAACAAACAAACGAAAAAATAATGGAACCAGGTTATTATTTCAGCAGAAGCACCAAGATGATGTACATTGTTATTCTTTTGCCTCTCCTTTGGGATGTCACCCTTGGTGATTTTTCTGCAGCTTATAAAAAAAACTAATGAAACAAGATATTAGCTGCTGGAGAAGCTATGTTTATTCATGGGGTAACCCGCGGATGGCTGCTCTGAGGAGTTTGATATCAGTGAGAGAGAATTTCTGAAAGGCGGTGTTGAGCATCTGGAGGAGTATCTCTTCCGGGAACATTCACCTTTAGAAGATTAGAATACCTGCAAAGCCCATATACAATAAGTCAACAAACCGTATTATTAGCCTCAATCAAAGGAGATAAAAAGTTGAGAAGCAGACTCTGTGGGTGTGAACATTTGGTCATGTTCCGCTATGAATGCAAGCAACGCCTGCAGAAAAAAAATCAGGTAAAGATCTGAGTATACAAATGCTGAGAATAATAGCTCAAGAAGAAACATTATTTTTAGCTAACCTCAAATGGCATGTTTAGTAGTTCAAAGTAAGTACGGACACGATCTAGGTTCTGTTGTACGCTTTCCCCATCGATATATGGAATAGCTGACATGGCCTGCCATGTATCATACACACAAATTTAGACAGTGAAATGCTTATTGTAAGTGATTACAAATAGTGAAGTCGACACCTAAATAAGACTGATGATCTATACCTGTTCCAATGCAATAGTGTTCCGACAAATTTGTTGAACTCCAAAGAGGTTTATTGATCTCATGTCAGCCAAAGCCTCGAAAAATTACATAACAAGAGACTAACGGTTTAAAAGATAATGATCAAGTGTTATATATAGTATATTAACATTTTAGTTAGAGGTACCAAAGATCTTGTCAATTCCATCACAGTAGTATAAAAAACGAGGAGGTGTACCTTAATGGACGCCCTTGCTGCAGTTCCACAAATGCCACCAAAAACATAATTGCGCTTCTCACCAGAGATGAAAGGCGCCATTCCCTCGTCCCTACGTGTTATCTGTTAAAGTAAAAAAGGAACTGTAAGAAAACATGGGAGCATAAACATAATTCACAGCAAATAAAATGATGACACGAATATTTGATGACTGTGAAACTAAACAACGCCTCGTTGAAGTGATATGACTAACCTGTGAAGTAAGAGAAATCACAAAGTCGTCTGGCTCTTCAGCATCCTCATCCTCCAAGTATTCCCGATTCGTCATTTCCTTTTCAAAACAATAGAACCGTAAGTTTTACAGCACACAGATTGAACTTTTCACAGCCATGCGCTACCTTCCTACCAAAGGGAACATTGATCACGTACCTGAAGATGAAAGACTGTTTCCAGTTGCATCTCAACACGAAGAACCTTTAGGCAATCAGTCGCAAGTTTTCGGTACTCATCAGCAAATGATGCCAGATCCCTAGGAGAAGTTGCTTGATTCCTGCTATTACCTTCAGCTTGACTTGCCGAACGAGGAACTGCTTGTCCAAGCCTACAATTTTGGGGAATTCAAAATTTGAGAAAAAGTTTTCATTTACTTGCTACTTAGGGAAGGAAGAGAGGACTAAGGAAGACATATCAACCCACGCAAGTTTCTCTTTTACACTAAACGCAGAAGTTTCTGAGTTTCTTTTAAATTTGAGTTTGAGATGGAAGAAATCAATCTAGTTTAGTCTCTTTCATATCTTTTTTTTTTTTTAATTATGCATGTCCCTTTTTCATTTGTTATAAAATCATAGAACTTCCCATTTTTCCTTGTGTCCTGATAACATGACAGGACGAGGCATGCATAAAGAATTCGATCCAAAGAACTCACCTCTCAATAGAGTCTGCCACATATTCAAGTGAGTCACTAAGAGAGGCTAACAAAATCAGTTTGTTGTCATCACGAATTAGATTGTCCTGTAAAACACACGGTTAGTTAAATAATCTCCACCAGACGAACAAATTCTTACTAGAATAAGTTTCGGACAACACATGAAACTTACCTGCTTGATAGACGGCAAACTTAAGAATAGATCATTGAGTTCTACTCCGGAGCCAACAGCCTCAGAGTGAGAAACAGAATGGCCAAGTGAAGATGGCAAACAAGCACTCGCCGCATCAAGTCGCATCAATCTCTCAATATCATGCCTCCCAATGAGCCTGTAACTGAGCTTCTCTAGCACAGCCTGATATATTAATAATCAAACTTATGCTCAGAAAGTGTGCGCAACAAATACATCGCTTTACATTTGGTGTATGATTTTGTTCTAAAGGTGCGAACCCTAAACAAGATGTTAAACATATAATTAGAAGAGACAACAAATGAGAAACGAGGAAGATCCATACCTCCATATATGATGTTCGGCATCTCTCAAATGTTCTCTCAAGAAATGTCTGAACATACTTCACAAGGTCAGTGGCAAATTTAGGCATGGCTTGAGCCCAACCAAGAACCTAGAAAAAGCGAAGAGCAAGGAAGTTCATTATAACAAAACTATCATGAAGCTGAGAACACGAAAAATTGGATTAAACCATCGAATTGAAGTATCCATCCATTCTTCTTAAGGCAGATCAAAAAATGTGAAAGCAATAGTTTGGCTTCCAGTTTAAAAGCCTAGCCAACTTGCCTCTTTTGCAAGGAGATCTATTGCCAAAAGACCTTGCAAGATAGGTCGACCCTTTTCTACAGTTGGGGTGTAAGTAGTTGTATGTGCACGGGGTCTAAATGCAGCGGCACCTGTAAAATGGTTTTTCGAACGTCGAATCATTTTCATACCAACACTACTGATACTTCATTTTCATAAACTACTAAAATGCAACAGTTCCTATAAACAACTCAAGCCCATGAATCCTTCCAAATATATGCAACAATTCCAAAGACGCTTTAACTTTTCATAAAACTGCCATACCCTATATTGACAGACCAAATTAGTTAGTTTTGCAAACAAATGCTTCTACTACCACCTTGCGATGGTAAAACTCCAAGCCTTTGAAACCAAATTAACAGCTCCCCTTTGAAGGTGTAATACTTTGTATACCTTTAGAGGATAATTACCCTAATATAGCAACAAAAAACACTATGATCAGATCTATATAGTCTATCGGGACTAACTTGATATAGCTTGTTGTACGCCTTTCCTATAGTCCACAAACATTGTCGGTAACAGGTGATCTTTCACAAAGTTCTCAGTGAATGTAAGCAATCCATCATTCCTGCATCATGTATTGAAAACTCGATGGTGAATATATAGGCGACTTCTCCGCACGGTGAGCGAGGTGTTTAGCTTTGTCAGGATGACAGCCAGTAAAGGCAAACGGAAATTTTGAACTTACACAAGCTGGGAATGCTTTTTGGGCAACATTGAAGTGATTTTATCAGTGAACTGCAAGGTACATAAGATCATAAGTCCACTGAAACACAGTTTACACTATATGGGAAAGCTTAGATGAACCAGAATGAGAACCTGAAGGACAGGCCGGTAAATTGATGCAACTAGATATATTCCCTGTTCAGGCAAAACTGCTGCAGATCCATAACCTTCCTGTGATGCATTTGAAGCCCTCTTTCCCCAGCCTTGACGAATGAGATCAGCTCCTGTCAGCAGCAGATAACATCATTAAATCCATCGAAAGCATTATAACACAAAAAAAAAGTCTGGATGAATAATTTATACCCTGATTAGAAAGCGATACAGTTGCATCTGTAAACCGAAAGGTGAATGTTAGCCCATCTTCAGGTGCACCCCTGCCGTCCACCATCATCAATAATCAGTCAAAGATCAATACTACTAACCAAACTGCAGAATTTCAGATTCAAATTTGTGTTATATTCTTCAGTGCTCCACTTTACTAGTGCGCTGAGAAGAACCTATATGACAAATTTCTAGACTTGGGTGTTGTAAAACCTTCTTTCAGGTAATCAGAAGAAATCTATGCTCTAAATTATCCCTAAACTATCGAATGAACATATTAGTTGACTGACAAGAAAACATGCTTGGTCATGGAAGTGATGGCTATCTTGACAAAATCTTAAATGTCTAATTCTTTGGGACATGTTTTCGTTGTTTATGTATCTACATGATAATGGGAAAACAATCTCCGTGAATGTAAGAACTACCAATGCTAAGGATCACTTGCCTTTTATCTTTCTTGGGAGTTTTCTTTGCAAGTTTAGCAGTTTGTGCAGCAGCATCTGCTGAAGCGGTTTCTGGAGTTGCTCGTAGAATTTCACATATGAGTTGTTGGCATTCACTCTTCACCGTTAACGTAAATTTCAATAAGCTTACGTATGAGTACCCAATAGTTCAGTGTAGTTTATAAACACTTGGCTTCACGAAAAATCAGATATTTTGAAATCTATAGGCAAACCTGTAAGACTGTCAAGGGTAAGCTGATAGTGTAGCCTCCAGTAACTTGGGATGCTTCGGAATCGGTGTTCCATTTGACATCAGTAGGCAATGACTTTGGCGTGTTAATGTCAGGTTGTGAAGCCTTCAACTCCAAAAGCTCCCCAATAACAACATGATTCTCTATAAAAGCAACAGTAAGAGAAAATTTGAGCTTTCATTATCGAAAATGAAATATTCAGACGAGTTTAACAGTTGGATTGCTCACCAAATATCTTGACAATAGTATCTAAAATTGAGTCAAGAAGGTCTTTTGCTGCAGCTTGTGCTTTGCCTCCAGGAGCCATAAGAGGCGAAACAGGGCTCACAGCCAGGTGAGATCCTGAATTTGACTTCCCATTTGGAGGTTTCTCTTTTGATAATCTATAGGCCTCTGACTGCCCTTTGATAATATGCAATCCCACAGCTCCCGTTCGATCACCCTGACTACTCCCAGACTTTGACACATTTCTAGTCTCCATATGGGCTTTAATCTTGGATATTATGATCTCATGTATTGTGGGTCGAAGTTTTTGGCTGCAAGAGAACACAAAAACATCACTAAGTGAAGTTTGAAGATTTCTATAACGGAATATAGTCAATTTCCACCCATTTTTTCCCATCGAAACCTAGTTAAATTTAAGTTGCATAGGTTATCATTCATCTTTAAGTTCAAGAATGATAAATGTTAACTCCCCCCCCCCCCCCCCAAAAAAAAAATTACACATACATTTAATAAAGATTGTGTTTAGTGATGACATCGATGACAAGTTAACTAACAAAATGAGGCCACTGCTAGCTATCTAAAACTAAAAGATATTAAAGGAGTGGATTTTCTCGCATATCAAAAACCAACTAAAAATAAAATGTATTAGAAAACGAACCATATGATAACACCAGCCGCTGCAACTTTCCCAAGCATGCAGAGACACTCAACAAGGGTCTGTAGATATTTCACATGCAATGGGTCGTCGCTCTTTCTTACTGCTTCCTGAAACAGAAGAAAAAGCAATGTCGCATCAATGAAAAAAATGGGCATAAAATATGCTATATAAACGTAACAAGCACGTACAATAAACTCGTCAGGAGTGGAATCAGAAAGCCAAGGCGGAAGTTGGTAAGAAAGCAATTTACTATCAGCGGAGGCTTCATCATGCTCTACAGAGTCCTCTTCGTCATGTCCATCAAATGATGAACTAAGAAACACAAGGTGGTTAAAGAAAGACATATTAACGAAGTCAGGGAATGGCAAACAAGCAAAATATTTTAATAAAAGAAGAACAAATGTAGCACAAAACCTTAGGCTGACAAAGCAACTTCTGCCATAATTAATTTACAGCATTTTTTCTTTTACAGACAAAATTTTTAATGAAGGAAATTACAAGGAGAACCTCCACACAACGATTAGAGATATAATGCAATTCTCAACCTATATTATAAATAAAGCCGCGAGAACCTCTATAAAGAACCGTAACGAAACAGACAGTTACTAAACAGTGATCCCTCCGAATAATATTAATCTTTATACACAAAGAAAGTGTCACTAATATCCCATAAAGAATCAATGGAAGTGAAAGATTGCTAAATCATACCCTTCTTCAGTAGAAACCGTTCTATGTGAACCATTTGTGAGCCCTCTAACACCAAACTGACTATCACCTTTCAGTGTCCGTGTTCTACGAGAAAGTGGTTGTGAGCTCATTCGACTGGCTGCAACAGCTGTTGTTGTTGGTACTTCATCATCTCTTTCATATATGCTTGACGCAACTGAACTGCAGCATAGACAAGGTTAAGAACAGAAGATTAGGCGATGAAAGAAGTGATAACACACACTATCAAGTAAGGAGGCGACTGTAACCAAGGATAAAAGGCAGCACAGCTTCTGAAATTTGCGTGTAGAAGCTGAAAAAGAAACCTACCTGTATTCACCTCTATTGTATAGGTGTGCATGCAAATCGTCTAGAATTTTGAAGAAAAGAGATCCTCGCAGCTTAGATAGCTCAGATCTGACATCTTGAAGAGCACCAACCTAGGTGAACGTACCAGAATATCTATAAGTACAACATCCAAGTGAGCAGTGGATCTCTCGAACAGAAATGATAGGAAAATCCCGATGGAAACTAGATGTCAACAGATCCCATTCAACGGATTAGTACTAAAACAGTCCTAGAGATCAAATTGGCAATTGAATGGGAAGACGCAAGATAATTCCCATAAGATTTCTTTTCCAGTATTTGCTAGCATTGACGGTTAGAAAAGTACCGTTTGAAGGCCCTCACGCTCAAGCATCAGAGACGACTGGAGATAAACTTGAATAGCAGCATAAAACTGCTTATCGGCAATGAGCTTCTCAATACGAGATGGAACCTGTTCAATGATTCAAAAGGCAGAGCCACCATTGTCACATCAGACTACCAGAGAAGCAGTTTCTTTTAAATAGCACAAAGTAAAAGAAACTAAGTATAAATATTGGAAAAATATCAACAAATGTATCATCAGAAACACAGAGTGCTATCATGAATGAAGTAAAAAAACTTCAGAGCAGCAAATACATAGCAAGAACTGACAAAAAAAAAACAAAAGAATCAACTAAGAAATGTTAAGGCTAATCCAACCAACCTTAGCAATGCCCTCAATTTGATCCAACACAGAGATGATGTGCCGCAGTGTTACAGAACGGTACCACAACTGGTGTAATTGTTTATTGCGTGTACCCAAGCTCTTCTTTGCATCCGCCAAATCATGCTTCAAGTCGCCTAATTTTTCAGTGGACTCTCTGAATAGACGCAAAATCTGATGAAGAATACATTAAAAAAAAACGAGAGAATCAAAATCAACATACTTCACGAATGAAACTTTACTAAATAAATTATCACTTGACAAGCATTCCAAAAGAAAACCTAAATTTGTAAATAAACTCAAGACTTAGTATGGATATTAGATTTGTAAAATTTACACATAATCTGAATGCACTAAGCGGTAACAGAAGTTTATATGACATACACATGGTTGTTTGTTGCTTTAGACAAAAAGAAAAGGCTGCATCCAGTTAAAAAGGAAGAGGTAGGCAAGGCAGATTAAATAGAAACCTGAGAGTAGTTTTGAATGGCCTTGTTGAAACCACCATGATAAGCATGGACAACTTCATCCACAACCTCCTCGACGACATCGCTTTGTTCCCTTAATATACGAATGTCAGCTTCACGGTCTTTTGAAGTGATGATGTGGACCACATGTGGCAAAGAGTCAAAACGTGCAGCAGCCCAGCTCTCATCTATTTGCGCCAGCTCCTCCCTAAGGTACTGCAATAACCATCATCATCACTCAGGCACACACACACACACATACATGTACTCCAAAAGAAAAAGAAAAATCGAAAGTGTGGACTTACAGTTTTATCCGAGGGAACAGGCAAGTCGTTGAAAATCCCCATGCTCGCGAAAACTCTTTTTTTTTTTTTTTTGCGTTTGCCTTGTTCGAGCCTAAATGAGCATCCCTAAGCACATTACAATCAAGCTCTCTGGAGCTGAAATAAAAAAAAACCAACGCATACATGAGCTATAGACCATGCTGCTAACAGTATCACAACGATGCTTCTGCGTCCCCTTCGCAACGGAGGGGACGCAGAATTCAAGTGAGGAGAAGACATGGTGAACATTTCAATCATAGCGAAGGATCTAACGATACGCGGAGAGAAAGATAATATCCAATTACGCAATTACGTTGAGAATTTAACTACAGAATCGAGAAATTGCAATCAAACACTAAGTGTGGGAGTAGATCTAGAGACACGAAATCGTGAAGACGAAATGGATTTTCAGCTACGAATTCTTACGTGGGATACGAATCTGATGAGTGCGTCTCCGATCACCAAGAGAAAAAAATAGGAGAGCTAACAAGAAAGAAATATATCTAAACGCCTTCTCTTTCTCGTTCAAAGTTTTTTTCTAATTTACCAGACTTTTTCTTCTCTGTAATTGTTTTTCTCTTCCACTTTTTCCCTTGTTTTCTGTTTGAGTGAATTGGTCAAAATCCTAAAATATTAATTTTATTGTGGGGAAATTAGTCACACAGAACAAACATTAACAGTACATTTTTTTTGTTCAAACATTAATAATACTAATTATCAAAAAAATAAGAATGTACATGTAAACCAGTACATTTGCAAAAAGATTATCCATAAGTACAAAGAAAGAAGATTAAGTCATATTTCTTACAATGAGTTCGCAACATATATAGGTTTAACTTTGTACATTTGCAAAAAAAAAAAATTGTTCGTATAATTTTTCTTTTAACATGCTGATGTTTAAATATTACTAATAATCAGACCAAAATAAAATAACCAATAAAATACATATCATTATAAAATATTTTTACTTTTTAATATCTTATATAATAAATTTGTTGTATAACATTTACATAAATTGCTTTATAAGTGGTTGTATGAGAATAAATCTAAAATCTTGTGTTAAAAATTTTATTAAATTATGAATTTTTATAAATTCTTTTAAAATTAAATAAATTTATATTTTTAACAAGGAAATCATTTTAGATCTACAAAAATTTATTATGAAATCAAATTTAGTAAATAACATAGAAAATGAATTAGAATAAAATATATAATCAATAACATATGATTTCAACCAACAGATATTGGTCTACTGGTGTCCGTCCTGAATTCGAGTCGTCTTGGCCAACTTTCCATCTATAATTAGTGTATGTCTGGATGGAAGACTTTTTGGGGATTAGTCCGGCTTACCGCCAGAAAATCTCAAAATTAAATAAAAAAAAATAACATATGATTTTAACATAAGTTTAAAATATTTTAAATTTACAAATACATCAAAATAGTACACAAATTAATAATTTCACTAAGATAATACTGTATATGAAAATTGATTAGATAATGATACACGTGTAAAACAAAATCTCGTCGGTGTAATGGGCTGGTTCACGACTACGTTCATAAAAAAAAAGGAATTCCATGATGGGCTTTGTAGAAGAAACTGGGCTTTGTACAAGAAACGTTTCTTTTTTCCTCCGTCTACCTTCCTCCTCGTCCTGTCGTCCACCACGACGCTCCTCTGCAATTCGACGGCGGAACCATGAATCCACCGGATAACAACCAAGATAATGCTCCGTCTATACCCCACTCTCATCTCCCCACTCTCCCTCAACAACAATCCAACTCGAATCCCAACCCAGACCCAACCTCGAATCCATCATCTCCGAGCTCAATCCCTAACCCTAGCTTCGAGCAGATGGTCTCCTTCTCCGCGCCGAAGAAACGAAGGAGAGGCCGATCCCAACGCACAACGTCGTCGTCGTCGTCGTTTCACGTCCTTCCCGGTAAGCTAAACATAGACGTCGGCGGTAGATCGTCAAACCCTGGGATAGGCGACGAGATCATCACCATCAACAAGGAAGCTACCACGGAAGCTCTCCTCGCTCTAACAGCTGGCTTCCCGGCCGATTCCCTCACCGAGGAGGAGATCGACTTCGGCGTGGTCCCCGTCGTCGGAGGGATCGAGCAGGTGAACTACATTCTGATCAGGAACCATATCATATCGAAATGGAGAGAGAGTATCTCCAGCTGGATCGCGAAGGAAGCGTTTCTCGATTCGGTTCCTAAGCATTGCATCAGTCTCTTGGACTCTGCTTACGACTACTTGGTTTTACACGGTTATATCAACTTCGGTATATCGCAGGCGGTTAAGGAGAAGATTCCGGTTCAGTCGAGTAAGCCTAGTGTGGTTATAGTTGGAGCTGGGTTGTCTGGGTTAGCCGCGGCGAGGCAGTTACTGAGGTTCGGGTTTAAAGTGACGGTTTTGGAGGGAAGGAAACGGCCTGGCGGGAGGGTTTATACAAAGAAGATGGAAGGGAATAGAGTGGAGGCCGCGGCGGATTTAGGCGGGAGTGTTTTGACTGGGACTTTAGGGAATCCGTTAGGGATTATAGCGAGGCAGTTAGGTTGTTCTCTTTACAAGGTAAGAGATAAGTGTCCGCTTTATAGGGTTGATGGTAAACCGGTTGATCCGGATCTTGATATGAAGGTGGAGGCGGCTTTTAACCGGCTTTTGGACAAGGCTAGTAAGCTTAGGCAGCTGATGGGTGATGTTTCGATGGATGTTTCGCTTGGTGCAGCGCTAGAGACGTTCAGGCAGGTTTATGGGGATGCTACCGAGGAGATGAGTTTGTTTAACTGGCATCTTGCGAACTTGGAGTACGCGAATGCGGGTTTGGTGTCTAAGCTCTCTCTTGCCTTCTGGGATCAAGATGACCCTTACGATATGGGTGGAGATCATTGCTTTCTGCCTGGAGGAAATGGGAGGCTGGTTCATGCTTTGGCGGAAAATGTGCCGATCTTATATGAGAAGACTGTTCAAACGATCAGGTATGGTGCAGATGGTGTGAAGGTAACCGCTGGACATCAAGTGTACGAGGGTGATATGGTGCTGTGTACAGTTCCTCTTGGTGTGCTTAAGAACGGGTCCATCAAGTTTGTGCCGGAGTTGCCTCAGAGGAAGCTTGATTGTATAAAGAGACTAGGTTTTGGGTTGTTGAATAAAGTTGCAATGCTGTTTCCGTTTGTGTTTTGGGGCACGGATCTTGATACCTTTGGACATCTTACTGAGGATCCAGCCAACCGAGGTGAGTTCTTCCTCTTCTATAGCTATGCACAAGTTGCGGGTGGTCCTCTGTTGATCGCGTTGGTTGCGGGAGAAGCTGCTCATAAGTTTGAGACAATGCCACCCACTGACGCAGTTACTCGTGTTCTTCAGATTCTTAGGGGTAATAGATTTACTATACTCAGATTAATCATTTGTGAGGAGACCTAATCTCCATTAAGCTTAGTTAAAAATTCACACTTTGCATCCTGATTTATTTCAGGTATGTATGAACCACAAGGAATAAATGTCCCTGATCCAATTCAAACGGTCTGCACCAGGTGGGGAGGGGATCCATTCAGTTTTGGATCTTACTCTAACGTTGCAGTGGGAGCTTCAGGTGATGATTACGACATATTAGCAGAAAGTGTGGGAGATGGTAGGCTTTTCTTTGCCGGGGAAGCCACGACAAGGAGGTACCCTGCAACCATGCACGGAGCTTTCGTTACTGGTCTGCGAGAAGCTGCTAACATGGCTCAATCAGCAAAGTCCCGGGGCATACGGAAAAGAATCGATAGGAACCCTTCAAAGAACCCTCACGCATGCGCTACCCTTCTTGCAGATTTGTTCAGGGACCCTGATCTGGAGTTTGGGAGTTTCTCCATAATCTTTAGTCGGAGGAATCCAGACCCAAAGTCTCCTGCAATTTTGAGGGTAACGCTAAGCGAGCCTTGTAAGAGGAACGAAGATCCAATAGCAGATCAGTACTCGAACAAGATACTGTTTCAGCAGCTTCAGTCTCATTTCAATCAGCAGCAACATATTCAGGTGTATACGATGTTGACTAGGCAACAGGCTCTTGACTTGAGAGAAGTCAGAGGTGGTGATGAAAAGAGGCTTCACTATCTATGCGAGACACTTGGAGTGAAGCTGGTGGGAAGAAAAGGTCTGGGGCTCGGAGCTGATTCCGTCATCGCTTCTATTAAAGCTGAGCGAACCGGTCGCAAGCCAGCATTGTCATCTTCAGGCACAAAATCTGGTTAGGCTTCCTGATTTGATTACTCTCTATACTTGTTGTACAGAACAAGTAATGACATATTTTGCATCTCTCTTTATTGAGAAGGTATATTAAAATCAAAATCTGGTGCGTTGAAGCGGAAGCTGATCAGGTAAACTACAAGCGAATTTATGTGCAATAATCTCACTCACTTGTCAATAGAGATTTGCTTAGATCTTTTTCTGTTGCATAAGAAGGATTAAAGGACCGGTCCAGCTGAATCCAAGTAATAATGGCGACTCGGAGACTATGAAACATGAGTCTTTAGGGAATGGCAAAGCCTCTGAGCAAGCGACAATAGTAGAGGCGATAGGAAGCAGCAGCAGCATGCAAGAGGAAAGCAAATGGTTGGGCACAGGAGTTGCATCAAGTTCCGGTATTCATTCTTCTTAATTATTGTCACTCATGGGAGTATTGATTTGATCCTTTTGGAAGTCTGATCAATTTACACTGATGATAACACGCAGGTGGTTCCTTACATGGAGAGACGATGAAAAGATGAACGAATGAACGAACAAAACCCCACTCAAGCAAATGAGTTTGATGAAGACAAGTACAAATATAGTTCTGGTCTCAACTCCGACCCAAGCCAAGCAACTTGAGGGGAGGCCGCAGGTGCAAATGAATGATGATCAGTCACTTACCTCCTTCAAAAGTCTCGGGAGAGTCTTAAGATTTCATCCCACTTCCTTTTATTTACAGATGGTGTATCATCTCTCTTTTCATTGTAACTTTATGTTATCAGACAAATACTGACTATTTATCCACGTAAGTAGTGTTTTGTAATGTACACGAAGATTAATCAAATGACTAAATTCTCTCTGTTTTGTAAATAAAAGTAACACAACACTCTTTATATGATCAAGTGAGTTCCCATAGCGGAACAAAACTCATAAGAGCCGACTTACAGAGCCATTCCCGAGCTGTCCTCTTCTCTTCATCAGTAGAAACCTTCAGCTGGAACCGCTCCCGTTCTGCATAGAGAAGAAGTGTTTTGATTGTTTAATGTGTCGGTATTCAAGACCATAAGCTGAAACTAGTGTTTTGAGATTCACTAACCAACAACTCATGATCTCCCATGATTTCTTCCATCAACTCTGAGATGGGTTTATCAGCGCTGTTCGGAACCATAGCTGCAAACACAGCTGGTTCTAGCCCTGCATTTTCGATCCACCAGCTTTATAAACGACATGCTATAAAGTCTTCATGTTTTCTTTTTGTTTCTTAAATGCATTTTAAACAAGAAGAAGGTACCAGTTTCTGGAAATGCATCAATGAACATCATCATCTCTTCTCCTGTCAAACCAGACAAGAAGCAGATCCGTGGCAGCGACTCCGCAATCTGTACAGCTGATTTATGTAAGAAAACAACAACAACACAGTAGAATCATTGATGGTAACTGAAGTCGCATACTTTAACTCTCTTGAGGTCAGTCTGTCTTGTGTTAACTGCTTCCCATAACGAACGCGGGATCATATCTTCTGTGCAGAACATAATCTGGAATTTTTCACCAATCAACAAACATTAGTCTGGCATCATCTTGCAATGGTAAGAGAGTGAATTTCAAATTTACCTTCATGAATTCGCCATCGAGCTCCTTAAGAAGCTCTTGTATCTGCAATACAAGATGATAGATTAATCCAAAGACACGACAATGCAGACAGGTGATAAGTAACTCTGCTTACAGTTTATATTGTTACCTTCTGTGCTTCATGAACTTGAAATCCAAGCAACAGCAAAACCTGCAAAAGAAGATGTGTTCAAGAGTGTTGTCTATGATCACAGACTTGAACAGTCGGCAATGATTAAAAGAGTGAAAGAAACTGACAGGAGGGCCGAACAGAGGATCCTCAGGATCCAAAGGTACAAACTTTGAATCTTCCTCTAGTTGCTGCGGAATCTCTTGTGCTGAACCTTTGACACAGAGCTTTTGCTTGCGCTTTGTGTTTATGTGGTGAGGTGTGTTGCTTGCCCATGACAAAGAAAACGTAGCAAGCCCGAAGATGCGGGAGCTTACTAAGTTCTTATACGAAGAAGAAGAAGTCGGCCTTGAGACTTCAAACCGCAGCAAAGAAGACGACATTGCTCCTCCTCCTCCCTATCTCATTTGCATCGTGATTGTTAAGATAAAATTGTTTTTCTAACCAATAGTGTTTCGCCATTTGTCATACCACTGTACTCTGTTTCTCTTCTAACTTTTTTCGGTTTAACCGCATCGAACCAGGTTCTCGTTTTAATTCGGTTTGATGTGATTTCAATGCCAAATTGGAATCAAATTATGTCGTAAAACATTGTAATCAAGTTACAGAAGTAAATATCAAGTGTTTACATAAACACAGTCCACATTGTTTCTTTGGTTGCTGCTATATGGATGTTTCTGCAATGTAAAAATAAGATGGGATCAAATCTGAGCAACCAGATCCTCTCCATCTGCAGTAGTACTAGTGGTTACAGCATCTCCACCACTAAGTGAATTCTCCATCCATCCCTTCAACATTTCCAACGCAGCTTTTGGCTGGTCCATTGGAACCATGTGTCCCGCATCGTGCACCTGTTTATTTTATATATCATCAAGACCTCTTTTGTCTTTCGCTATAAAGGGACAATCAGTAGAACAGAAGAAAGACTCTGGTTTTATGTAAGAAAGAGCCTGACCTTGAGGAAACTGAGTTTTCCATAACTCTTCAACTTGCCAGCTTCTTTCCCATCAACCACAAAGGGAACTTCCTTACTCGCCTTAAAGTTCTCTTTCCCTGACCACTCCATTGCATTCACCCACCTCGAGTTACCTGCTCCAAATGCAAGTTATCATTGTCCATATGTTTTTGCAATATCATGTACGGAGATCATTTTATTCTAATGCCAGAGATGCATTAACAATTCTGTTTTTACTAGTTAAGTTGATTTTGTTCTGTTCACCCATCTATTTCATTTATTTTCAAGTCTGGATTTGATTATGTTATGTTTTTGGAACTCACCGAGCCAGTTGCAGATGAGATCATATTCTCCTGCGTACACAAGAAGGTTGATTCCATCTTCCAAGAGCGTGGGAATCCCAACCTCGAGATTCCTCATCCAGTCTTGTAGCATTGCCTGATAGACACTAGTACTACACGAGACAAACTCTATGTCCCCAACACCAAGCGACTTCCTCACCGATTGCAGATTCAAGAATTTCTCCATGTTTGAGAAGTCATAGCACAAACTCCCTTCGCACTTCTTCCTGATGTCGTAATGCTACACAAGAAGTGCGTAAGTTATCATTTCACTACTTTAAATACAGAAAGAACAGAACTACTTTTATACAAGTGATGTCTTCTCTTAGCAATGGTTTATCTAAGGTCTCATTTAATCCACAGGATGTTGAAACAATACTATCTGGAAATCCAATTAACAAATGAAAGTCAATAGTTTTGGGCTTACGTTTATTCCACCAGCATGTTTCATTATACCAGTGAACAAGGTGTTGCAAACAAGATATGACGCCAAACAAGAAGTTGTTCCATCAGTTCCTGAAAGCCCCCAAACAAACCAAAAAAAAAGCAAGGATTCAGGATCCATCAAAACACATGGAGCAATTTCAAAGAAAAAAAACTTGATAATGAAAGAAGGAGGGAAGTACCACAAAGCTTAATGGATAGTTCGCACAGTGGGACAATCTTTTCTAAACGATCATGCTCTGCTTGCGTAATCAAACCCATATCCAGCGCATAGTCAGGATAGGCTGGGTATTGGATTGCAGGATCTGTAAGCCCATTTCCAATGGCGAATCCCTGCAAGACTATTCTCGTAAGTACCAACCCCTACATTAACACCTTAAGAATTTTTAAAAAAAGAAAGAAAAGAAACAGTCACATGCCTTAAGGTTAACATGAATTCCCTCATTAGCCTTGTTTCCTTTATGGACACGGGCAGCAAATGCCGGAATGTAATGCCCAGCATACGACTCCCCAGTTATGTAAAAATCGTTGTTTGCAAGCTTAGGGTGCTCCGCAAAGAACGCCTGAAGCAACATGAGGAAACATAATCAATATCTTGTTAAAGCTTTCTTTCAAGCCAAAGCTTTGAAGGAAGTTCTATATTCAACAAAGTTCATAAGAAAAAAAAGGAACTCAACAGGAAATCTAGTGCCAGACCTGCAGAAAATCATACAGATCATCACTGACTCCAGTTTCATCGTGACGGATATCACTTTTGTCAGTGGTATAGCTGAAACCAGTCCCAACAGGCTGGTCAACATACAGTAGATTGGAAGCCTGCAAGATATAAATTCTCAATCAACATTCATGAGCAAAAAAACTAAGAACAGTAATAAGAACCATAGAAATAATTTACAAGGATCATCATAATACCTGATCCCATCCATACTCATTCCAAGCAAGAGACATATTCTTATCAATCGTGAAAGGACCGTTCTCATAGAACATAGCCAATTCACTGCTACATCCAGGCCCTCCGGTCAACCAAATCACAACAGGCGCATCATCCTTCTTCTTGCGTGACTCGAAGAAGAAGTAAAACATCCTAAACAACCCACCAATCAATCATTTAAATCGAGATTCCTATTATTAGCAACAATCTCCAGATCGACAATAAACCTAGTCAACAGCTAGCTGCAAATCACCATACGTACATGAACCAGTATGAATAAGCTTATAAACAACAAAACGCTAGGATTAGATTTAACCTTGCGCCCTGAGATTTCGGGAGCTTGAAATAGCCGGCATGATGACCTAAATCTTCGACGGTATCTCCACCATCGGATACAATACTCGGGAATCTGAAGTTCCGTTCAACAATCGAAGGCACTTCCTCCGCTGAAGAAGTGAGAGTCGAATCGCCGACATCGATCACGTTCAAGTCAAGCTTCGGAAAAAGGTTCAGCTCTCGGATCAGCTTCTCCGCGCGCGATGAAGGCAAGTTCGATATCTCGAAGCTCCGATCGTTCAGGTGAAAGGAAGAAGATGGATATGCAGAAGCGATGAGGACGACGATGGGCAAGAGGAAAGTTAGTTTCTCCATTTTCGTTTGTTTTTTTCTTCTCAACTGCTTTTGAGATTGTTTGTATACGAGGGGAGGAGAAAGTACACGTGGCAGAAAAATATCTAAAAAGGATCTTCTGGACGTGTCCGAGATTTTTGGGGCCAATCTGTGTGAAGTGATTGATTTGTAACAGTAACACGTGGATGACGTCTTGACGTTTAATTAAAAATGGATCTTCTAGACAAATCGGATAAATTTTTGGGCTAATCTGTGATTTTCAAGAAATAGTGAATAATGATCTATTACGCGTAGTCGTAGATAACGTCTGGGGATTGGTTAATCAACGGTTACGCACGCGAGATGAATGGGAAGCAAAAGCTGGTTGGCTGTGGGTCCCACACAGATAGAGAGGAAAAAAAAGTTCCGACCTGCCGGAATCGAACCAGCGACCTAAAGATTTCTTTGGGATAACCCACTACAGTCTTCCGCTCTACCAACTGAGCTAAGGTCGGTTTGGTGATTTAGTTAAAAGTTTAGTTAGATATAGATTAAGTTTAGACATGGGCCTAATTATTCCTAGCTTAATCCTCTTTTGAGTTTGTACGATTTATGTTTTGAAGACAGTAAAATACTCCTAACCAAATCGAAAACGATCATATACGTGAGTTTATATCTAATGGTACAATCAATAGAGTAATCCCATTTTTGCCATTATGTATCAAAATTTCGTTGAACCAGCAAACAGGACTAAAGAGTAAAGACTGTACACAACATGATTCAACGGTGCACCATGACCTGAAACTTTGTCAAGATTGTAATACAAAAACCAAAAACAGCGTACGTCATTTTCAGTAACATCTGCATAGCACCATAGTCGCTTTCGATATGTACATGGACAGAAGATCAACGTACAAAGAGCAAAAGGAAAGCTTATAGAACAAGAAACAAAACCCTAATCTCTTACCCATGGAAGAGGGATCAAACTTGGAACGTAGACATAGCCACAAACGAAGGCGCGATACAAGTCACGCACGTAGCTTCGTTCTGTCTCCCGTTTACTCTTCACCCCATCCTCATCAATCTCGTACAGAGTACAGCAAGAACAAACCTTATCACCTTCTCCTTCAACTCCCACGCACCAGACGATGACACTCTTCGGTTTCACAAAGCAGTACACAGGACTAGCCGCATTTTCGTGGACCCATAACGCCGGAAGAACCGAACCGGACAAGCTGAAATATTTGCTAAACGAGACATCACCATCACCAAACTTGCTTGAAACCCACACTTGGATCTTCTTCGATGCTTGGTCTTGTTGTAGCAACGACAAGCTATCTCCGTCGAAAAAAGCTAGGTGACTATTAACATAATTAGAGGTTGGACAGAAGCATATGTCCTTGAACGTTTCATCTGAGAAATCGAAACAGCGAATGAACACTTCTTCTTCATCATCTTCTTCAACTCTACAAGCAATCCAATACATGTTACCCATCACAGCCACACATTTACGCATGATACCTACATTATCAAGCTCGACATCAAGGGTTCTCCAAGAACACGTCTTGCACTCATAAATCTCAACCTCCGGTTCATCTTCGTGATGCTCAATCTCCCAAGGGCGACTAGCAAACCTCAAGATCTTGTAACCATCGCTAGGCTGGTTCTTGTCGTATCCAATCCCGTGGTAGTCAGAGGTCGTGATACTTCGTGAGGGCTCGATCCATCTGAGGTTTCTCAAAACAGGGTTCCAAAGCGCGAGGTTGGTGTGTCTTGATCCGTCGTCTCTGTACTTCCACATATTACACTCAACCAGCATGAATCCATCGCAGTGAACCATGAACGTGTAAGCCAAAGTATCGACCTTAAATGGATGTCGTAGTAACTCGTTTGGGACTGGTGAAACTGAGCTCGTTCCTGTCACTGGATCCATGATTGTGACCGTATCATCAAAGATTCTTATGAAGTGTTCTTGGGAGCGTTGGAAGTGTTCTTTGGTGAAACTTCCGTCGGTGATGAGAGCGTACCATTCCTTGCAGGTCGGTTTTGATCGGACGAGAGCTTCCGCCGGGGTTTTGTAGAAGATTTCTTGTATTATCTCCGGTGGCATCAGGGACAACGACCACGAAGCCATGAGAGCGCTCTGAGAAAGATTCGAGTCGTATCAGAGATTCTTGGGTAAGAACTAATAAGAAGGAAACGACTAAACAATATATGGTTCTTTTACCGTTATAACAGTTAATAACAGATTCAACCGAAACGAACCAAGAACATGAACCGGTTTACCTTATTAATTGAATGAAGCAAACCAACCGGTTTAGTAACCATTCGTTTTTGTACGTAGTAACGACGAGGAACTATGATTTCCCCTCTCTGTGATTCTTTAACTTTTTTTCTTTTTGGTAAAATCATTTAACCTCGTTGACTGAATAAAACAAGCGAACCAGCTAAAGATTCAACGGAACCAAAAACATGAAATCTTCTTCTTCTTTTTTTTGAATCTCTTGGGTGAATAAAGCAAATGAACCGGTTTAGTAACCACAGTTTTGGTAACGACTGTTTAGTAACCAGTAGTTTGTAACGACGAGGAACTCAAGCTTGTAGACTTGTTGATTTTTTTATGTAGTCTTTAATGACTTTTCCTGTATGATTGGTGATCACGACATGTGTGTATGTGCCTTTCCTTGGAACTCAAGCTTGGATTCCTTTGTGGCTATGTATACGTCCCAAGTCTAGTCCTTCTTCTATGAACAAAGAGGTGGATAAGAGAAGAAGGTTGCTTGCAAGGTGTTCTAAGCTTTTAGTTTTTGGTTTTTGTTTGTTGATCTTCTGCACTGTAAATATGTTATACTGACACTGGTTTTGGTTTCTGTGCTCTCCATAGTAAACTATACTCTCAATACTTTGATGGCGATGTTGTCGTATCATTTTTAAAAGATAAGCATTAAGCACAACTAGTTTATCTGTAAGAGAAAATGGGGGAAGATGATGATTCGTGTGGACCAAGTCTTCTCTACCTTTAGCTTGCCTTATTGGTAAAGCATCCTTCTGCACGCAAACGTACCTCTCAATTAATCCTTTTTGTGTGTGTTTACCTTCTATTCTCTCATTAACTTCTTAACTTGATTAACCTCACAAAAGAGATAAATGTCAAAGTTAGAGAAAATTAGTTTTACCCTAATGTGGTAAACTTAAATGGGACAATATAAAATACGTGTCCTGGCTAGAGAAATATAAAATGCACCTAGTATAAAAGTGAGATTCAATTTATTTTTGGATTAATTTTTTTTTAAAAAAAAATCTTTGATCGTAGAAAAAAACAACTTTCGTCTAAAACGACAGTGATTCCTTCACAAAACGACAAAAACATGCCGTGTTTTGTAGGGTTTACTGCAAAAGGAAAAAAAGTAAATGGGAAAATGAGAAATCTGGAATTGAATGAAAAATCAAAATCGGAATCCGAAATCCGAAATAGCCGTCGAAAAGAGACAAATTTCTTGCAATTGAAGTTACCTTTTACGCTCTTTTAAATCAAAAATCCCAATAATGTTTCAACTTGTCTCCCTGTTCAGGTTTTGGGGGAAACAGAGATTTTAGAAGAAACAAACCCTAGTAAACAAACAAAAGTACGGTCTTTTCCTTCAATGGGTCGCGAATCAGTTACTGCCGTGTCTTCTCCGCCGACGGCGACGGCCACTGCTACTGCGGTGGCGACGGCGCTTGCTCCTGGGTTTCGATTTCATCCGACCGACGATGAGCTAGTGAGTTACTACTTGAAGCGGAAGGTCCTGGGTAAGCCCGTACGGTTCGATGCGATTGGGGATGTGGATATCTACAAGCATGAGCCTTGGGATTTAGCAGGTTCGCTCGGTTTCTCTTTGTGTGATTTAGGGTTTTTCTGTGTGAATGTGTTGCTTTTCTGATTTGGGATTTTTTAGTGTTCTGGGCTTCTTCCAAGTTACGTCTTCTTACTCAATTCTGGAGAAAGGTTTAGCCTTTTTTTGTGGGCTTCGATTCATTTTCGGTAAATGTTTGCCTTTTGCTATGTTTAGGCTGTAACACTATGAAAAGTCTTGTTTTTTTTTTTCAGATTCAGGAGTTTCTTACCATCTTGTGCTTCAGTTTTGTTTGCTTGTGTTACAGGAAATAATTGTTTGTTGTTCTGTGTTAGTTTGCTAGTGTTTCAGGAAGTGAAGTTTGTTGTTCTATGTTTATTTGGTTATATAAAGTTTTGAGTTTTAGTGCTATTATGTCCGGTTTCATTTTGTTTGTCTCTTCTGGTGTAATGTATTTAAGATTCGTTAAGGATCCTCTTGCGGATTTTTTGGCTTCCGCATTGGTTTGCTTGTGTTTCAGGACATGAAGTTTGTTGATGCGAGTCTTGGTATCTAAAGTTTAGTGTTATTATCTCTGGCTTGATTTTTTCTTCGGGTGTGTGTTTCAGCGTTCTCTTGGCTGAAGACAAGGGACCAGGAATGGTACTTCTATTGCGCGTTAGATAAGAAGTACGGCAACGGTGCTAGGATGAACCGAGCCACCAACTTAGGCTACTGGAAAGCCACCGGAAAAGACAGAGAAATCCGCAGTGACGTTCAGTTGCTCGGTATGAAAAAGACACTCGTTTTCCACAGCGGGCGTGCCCCAGATGGGCTCCGGACCAATTGGGTCATGCACGAGTATCGCCTTGTGGACTGTGAAACTGAAAACAATGGAAACTCGGTGGTATAGTTTTTCCCTTATAATTTAATATCTGATACTGTCCAAAGGGATCCTATCTTATCTCAATTCTTTGTTTTGGATATGGCAGCAAGATGCATATGTGCTGTGCAGAATCTTCCACAAGAATAACATTGGGCCTCCAAGTGGGAACAGATATGCGCCGTTCATGGAAGAGGAATGGGCCGGTGATGGAGTAGCTCTGATTCCAGGAGTAAACGTTAGTGTCAAGGCAGAGCCGGTACCAGTAGCCAATGGAAACAACCACATGGACCAGGTTTGTACTTGCTTCATAACCAAGAAGCTACTCTATATATGATGTGTGCAAAAGCTGTATGATGAAGTGAAGTTTCTCTAATTCCTGTTTCACTGAGTTTGTTATCAACTCCTGTAGAACTTAACCTTATATATTTATCATAATTTATCCTAAATCATGCTGATCACAAGATCTTTATGAGTCTTCGTTTTTGGAATATATGAACTCACATAGTTGATCAGTGCATATTTGCTTTCAAATATTTTTTTGAGTCATCTACATAACTTAATTTGTGGTAGGAAATCCAGTCAGCAAGCAAGGACCTCATTAACATCAACGAGCCACCAAGAGAGCCTGCGCCAATGGATATCGAACTTAACCATCATGAGAATGCCGTCAAGCCGCAGGAGAATAACAACAACAGTAACCATTGTGATGAAGGTGAGCGTCCTCCTGCTGTATGCGTTCTCAACAAAGAAGCTCCGTTACCTCTCGTCCAATACAAACGCAGACGCCAAAACGAGTCTAGCGACAACAACGACTCAAGCAGGACCCGAGAGGATTACTGCTCGTCCACAACAACAACCGTCGACAACACACCAACCTTAATCTCATCGTCTCCTGCTGCTGCTGCTGCTACCAACAGCGCCATCTCTGCATTGCTCGAGTTCTCCCTCATGGGTATCTCCAAGAAGAAAGAAAACGCGCAGCAGACAGTACGTCCTCACAAGGAAGCTACAACGCTTAAGGAGAAGCTCAATGATCTCCAGAAGGAGATTGAGAAGATGTCTGATGAGAGAAAAACTTTCAAGCTTGAGATGATGGGTGCAGAGGCTATGATCAGTATTCTCCAATCGAGGATCGATGCACTGCGCCAGGAGAACGATGAGCTGAAGAAGAACAGCAGCACCAAAGAAGTGCTCTAATAACCATCGCTCTAGGTTTCTTCTTCTTTGCGTTTTTAGCTTGTTTTAATCTCCCCTAATATTAGTAGGAGTTATCTTATGTAATAGCTTCTTCAGATGGATTGAGAACTTTGCTAGGTCTCTTTATGATGTTTCTACATTGTCATATATTATCATCTAGTCTTTTGAGTCAAGAACTCTTTTAATCTACAAGCTTCCGGCTACCTTCTACTCTTTATCAAGTTATAGTTCATCATTAGTACATTTTCTAAATATTTGGAAATGATTTTATATTGTACTCTTTTTGATTGTATGTGTTGATGCTCCTAATTATCTGGATTTTTTCTTTTCTGACACGTCAGTGTTTGATTTAATTTTTCTAGACAATACGACAAAACCTACCCAGTAACATTTTGACTGGTAGGGGTTTTTAATTACCGGACACACTTTAAAAGAGAGAGAGAGAGAGAGGAAAGCAAAATTGTAAATCGCAATCCGAAAACAACAAACTTGTTTTGTAGCCTAAAATTTCTTGCAATTGAAGGTACCTTTTAATCTTCAGCCCCTTCTCTCTTTGGGTTTCTTCTCCATCAAATCGAAAACCCACTTGCCAACTTCCTTTTTGTGTGTTCGTGAGAGGTTTACAAGTAACAAAGTTTGGTTCTTTTTTTTGGCTTCGATGGGTCCCGATTCTGTGGCTGCTGTTGAGTCCTCGCCGTCGTCATCAGCGACTGCGCCGCTTAGTACTGCTGCTGTAGCGGCGACGGCGCTTGCTCCCGGCTTCCGATTTCACCCGACGGACGAGGAGCTAGTGAGCTATTACTTGAAGCGAAAGGTTCTGGGTAAACCCGTACGTTTCGATGCGATTGGGGATGCGGATATCTACAAGTACGAGCCTTGGGACTTAGCAGGTTCGATGGGGCTTTCCCCTCTCTCTCTCTCTCTCTCTCTCTCTTTGTTGCTTCTGATTTGGGTGGCCATGGCTTCTTTTGGGTAACTCAATTCTGGGAAAAGAGATAAGCTTTATGGACTCTGATTCATTTTCTGGGGAAATATCGATGCAGATTTGTCTTTTTTTGCTATGTTTAGGTTGTAACACTGTGCAAATAGTTTTCATCTTGTCGACTTTTAATTAGGAAAAATTCTTTTTTTTTTTAAATATCTTGTGCTTAAGTTTTGTTTGCTTGTGTTGCAGGGAATGAAGTTTGTAGTTGTTGTTATGTGTTTGGTTACTTGAAAGTTTTGAGTTTGAGTAGGTTATTAAGTCCGGTTTTTAGTTCTTCGCCTTGTGTATTTATGATTCCTTAAGGAGTTCTTTTGCTATAACTGGTGCTTGCTTCCACGTTAGTTTTTTGCTTGTCTTCCAGGGAATGAAGTTTGGTGTTCTCTGTATTTGGGTTATCTTAAGTTTTGAGCTGTGTTTCCACATTAGCCCCTTGTGTATTTCTGATTCCTTATGGCTTTCTTGCCAAGCTTGTGCTTCCTCTTTGGTTTGCTTCTGTTTCAGGACATGAAAGTTTCTTGTTGCTTGTCTAAGTATCTCAAGCTTATTGTGGTTTTGATTTATCTCTTCTTCTGTGTTGTGTTGTGTTGTGTGTGTTTCCAGTGTTCTCGAGGTTAAAGACAAGGGACCAAGAATGGTTCTTCTACTGCGCATTAGACAAGAAGTACGGAAACGGCGCTAGGATGAACCGATCCACTAACATAGGCTACTGGAAAGCAACTGGCAGAGACAGAGAAATCCGCCGCGACGTTCAGCTTCTCGGTATGAAAAAGACGCTCGTTTTCCACAGCGGACGTGCCCCAGATGGGCTCCGCACCAATTGGGTCATGCACGAGTATCGCCTTTTGGACTATGAAACCGAAAGCAACGGAAACTTGGTGGTATTAGTTTTTATATATCTGATACTGTCTCCAAAAGAATCCTAAAGTTAACTTGGTCCCTGAACTCCATTATTTGTCTTGAGTGTGCAGCAAGATGCATATGTGTTGGTCAAAGTGTTCCACAAGAATAACATTGGACCGCCATGTGGGAACAGATACGCACCGTTCATGGAAGAGGAATGGGCTGATGATGGTGTAGCTCTGATTCCAGGAGTAGTCAGGGCAGAGCCGTTACCATTACCCAATGGAAACCACCAGATGGACCAGGTTTTGTACTTCCTATATGCAAAAGCTATGTGTTGAAAAGTGGGTCTTTTGGTCTGAGTGAGTTTATTTGAACTTGACTAGTTTATTTATGAACAACTCTTACTACTTGAATGTTACTAAGTGCAAGTTTCAGATCTTTTGTGTGTGTGCGCGCCTTATTGGGTTCATAATAACTTTGTAATTTGTCTGTACCAGTCAGAAAGCAAGGAGCTTATTAACATCAACGAGCCACCAAGAGAGGTGACTCCAATGGATATAGAAGTTAACCATCAGAATCAGCAGCTTGATAATGCCCTCAAGCCGCAGGAGAACAACAACAGCAACAACAACCATTGTGATGAAGATGAGAAAGCACTCAAACGCGAGAACGCAGAAGTAGATGAACGTCCTCCTCCTGCATGCGCTCCGTCACCTCTCCTCCAATACAAACGCAGACGCCAAAACGAATCCAACAGCAAAGACTCAAGCAGGACCACCACACAGGACCACTCTTCTTCCACAGCAACAACCTTAATCCCATCGTCTGCCGCTGCTGCCACCAGCACCGCCATCTCTGCATTGCTCGAGTTCTCTCTCATGGACATCTCCGAGAAGAAAGAAAACACGATAGCTTCTCCTCCTACTTCACTTCCATCAAACGAAGAGGAGCTTAACGATCTCAAGAAGGAGATTCACGAGATGTCTGTCGAGAGAGAGACTTTCAAGCTCGAGATGATGAGTGCAGAGGCTATGATCAGTATTCTCCAGTCCAGGATCGATGCATTGCGCGATGAGAACGATGAGCTGAAGAAGATGAACAGCGACAAGGGACAAGCAATGCTCTAATAACCATATCTCTCTAGGTTTCTTCTTCTTCTTCGAATTTTAGCTTCAGCAGATGGGATTGTGAACCATGTGGAATGGCTGTTGTAACATTTTAAGGTTAGATAACATTTTCAGGTTGCTCCGTTTTCATATATTATCTATCATCTAATCTGATATTTTCAGTCAAGACCACTGTATAAAACTTCAAACAACACTAAGCCTTTCTGTCAAGTTTAATTTAAAACTTTCTGGCTCTTAAATGGACAAAGCTATATAGCCCATGAGAGGAGGAACCGGGAGTCTGAACTGTACTAGTAAGAAGGTCAGAGTGCAGATAATACTAAGACAATCTGATGGGAATAGGCCTGAATTTGTAAGCCCAAAAGTTTCAGGCTTTCTTGATTCTCTTATCGGCTCTTTGCTTCTGGTGCTCTGTTATCATAAAAAATGGTGTATGTAGTTGATGCTGGTGAATAGGAATGGGAGATAATGAACGACTTGAGTGGAGACAATGACAAGACTTCAGCAAGGAATGAGTCATATGCAGAGGACTTTAGAGACTTGTAATGGCTATGCAGTCTGAGCTGCAACGTTTGGTTAGTCAAAAGGTGTCTGCAATATTAATTATATTCATGAAATACTGATTCTGTATATGCACAAACGGCAAAGCTTAACAACTTTCCTCTCACAGATAATTTCCTGAAGATCAAACGGTGATGATCAGTTAAAAGAGTTATGTTCTACTTTTGTGTATTAGTACTTAAGTTTTCCTATTGAACAACAGAATAACTCAAATCATGAAGAAGTAGGAGAGTAGCTTATGTTCAAAAGACAATTTACTTGTTGGTTGCGTAGTCATGGCTCCTACGACGAACCATATTTTTACTCTATTTAATTTCCCATTCAATTTTATTGGTCTAATAAATAAGAACATTAATTCCATTTTTGTCACATGGCCATATAATTACTCTATATTTAATTTTGTTGGTATGGTGTGAGTAATCTTTTTTGGACAACAATTTGTTTTTTTTATTCTGTTATATCAAAATGCATGCTAACATAACAAGTGAAATAAAAATGATCACTGTATTTTTAATATTTTCAAATTTCATAACAACTGCAATTTTTATAACTTTTCTAAATACAACGTTTAGGGATCGTAAGAATTAATCGATGAGTATCAACTTCAAACTTTGAAATCTTTAGAATATCTTCTATAGTATACAAAAATTAATTTCAGTTTCCACTGATCCCAAAACTGCGTCCGTCGCTCCACCAGCTGGTCATAATGTCAGAAACAAGCATATATATGACTTTCTGGACAAAAATTGATATAAATATAACTGAAATTATACATGTGCACGTTTTTTTTACATTACTTCAAAATAGATATATTTTTTTGTAAAATTCAAAATAGATATTTGCATAGTTTAAGGCTTCATTATCTCTGCGTTGTTGCTTTCACAACGTTGGACACGTAACTGATACACCTACCAAATTAGATACTTTTAAACACTAATAGCACTTTTGATAACATAATTTGCTGGTATCATTAACAATATATATACTAGTAAATGAGAATGACATTTTGCATAACTTAAGATTATTTGTATCTTGTTCAACTGAATTCAGTTCGTGGAAGCGCACCGTTATAACCAAATAATAATAATAATCTACCTATGTAATATTCAAAAATATGACAAATGTGTACAATAGCTTACAAAAATATACAAATCTGTATGAAAATAAAAAGAAATAGCATCTCAGGCTTCATAAAGAACTATAGCAGAGTATAAAATTTGTTTCATCTTTTTTATCAAGAAAATTGGTTCATTGAATTTCCTTAGCTGGTTGCATAAATGCAATAATTTCGTATTTACACGAAAATGTACCACATGTACGTATATAAGTCATGAAGCAATACTTCTTTGTTTCCATGACGCTGGATGATAAAGAAGTCGATCTTGTCGCTTATATAAGACATAAATATCTAGAAAACTTGGCAATTGGAATTAATTTTTTATTTATAGAATTTACAGCATCGACCCCTCCATACGAAATTAATATGCGGTTCTAGAAAAGCTATCCATCCATTTTATAAAAAGTAAAAGTATTTCAACCTTATACTATATGACAATATATCAACTGTAAAATTGTAAAATGTAAATCTTGAGCTAATTAAAGGCTCATCTTCGTGCAGTATGAGGATAACGTCTCCGCCGTTTCGCCGTGGTCGATGTGTCACTATAAACAGATGTGAAGAAACGGTCAATCTCTTCCGGGTTCATGATAATCTCACAAGTCGACACTAAGAGCTTCCTTTTACACGATCTGGTCATCATAGCCGCCGTAGCCGACGGTTTTGACGGCAGTGTACGAGGTTTTCTTGGCGGGGGAGGTGGAGAATCAAGAACGGAGGGAATCTTGTGTTCTTGAGATGTGGGTGTGCTGCAGCTAAAGCCATTGTGCTCATCATCACCATCGTTGTTGTTTCTAGAGGTTTTGGATCGGATCTTAATGGTTGATGGGATATTGAATTTGCACAGATCGTGTAATAACTCAAGATCCATATCTATAGATGTGTGTGTGTGTTCTTTTTTTTGCTGTGGAAGTGGATGTAGAAAACTTGTAGGGGATGTGAGGCTGAGAGAGGTTTGTTATATGTGTTGATGTCTTTACATACACTTATACACACATGATGCTAGAATGTCGCATAGTTGTATTTGTATGTATGTAGGTACAACTAGATCGATCACATGTGGATTACCATTTTGATAGGGTTTACATAATTTTATTACGTAACTGATTTTTTTTTTAAAGTTAAATTATTGAGAGATGAGAATCTTAAAAAGATATCAAACGAGAACCTATCTCTTTCTAAACATGTTTCTTTTCATTAGAACCTTTTTTCCATCTTAGCGATGGAGGTGCTTTTAGATCTCAAACATAAAATTTGGTCACATACATACCTATTACAACCTAAAGACATGTCATGCGTTTAGATTTAATAACACTAGTCCATGCATGGTGCATCATTATATTTTGTTGTAAACGATTGATTGCAACCAGTTTTTTTGTATTATTCAATTAAATGTTCAATGTGAGAGGTTGTGTAAGGCAATGTGATCTATATACAGGATGGACCCGACGTTTTACATGCCGATTTTAATAATGTTTAAATATACACCCTTACCATGCTATATAACCAATTATTTTATATAGCTGTATGGGTTTGCTAGAATGCTAGTTGCAAAAGCTGTGTATATAATCAACGTCCAGTTGGCATAGCCATCGGGGTTTAATTTACAATGGGAATTGTTATTTACAATGTTTAAGTTTCCGGCAAAAGAGATGAAAACACATTTTTGTTTATAAAAAAAAACTGTGTATATAGATCAAAGTATATATTATGGATACGCCACGTATCGAGTGCATGTGGTGATGATAAGAGTAGATCTGTGGAAGTGAGTCAGTAGGCGCGCAGCGCCGGTCAGGTCATATCTAGCAGGCGCGCAGCGCCGGGCAGCAGTGCCGGCTCTTGGGTATGGCAACCTAGGCATTTGCCATGGGTCCATGGGTCTACAAAAAATTTAGTGTTATTTTAAAGGCTCAATTTGTATCTTTTAAATTACCAAAAAGGTCTATAATTAAGTAAACTAGTTTACTTACAATCGAAAAGGTCCATTTTCCATATTTCTCCAGGGGTTATTATATTGGTTAAGACGGTACGGGCAGGTCATATCTGTATACAAACTTACCAGTATATGAAGAGATCTCGATCTATATTCCATTTGCTTTGTTTTTTTTTTTCAACCTTTCGTGTCTTGCGTTTACCATTTTAATTTTTTGTTATTCTAAACATTTTTTGTCCGTATATAGTGACAATGACACGTTTTCTGGTTTGACATAGCCACATAGGTACAAAAGGAGAATTGGACAAAAAGATTAAAGATGTACTAGATTTTGACCCGCGCTTAGAAAGCGCGGGTTTGTCTCCGTAATTTTTTTTTTGTAAACAAAGTTCTGTAAGGATTTATATCCGTAATTATAATTTTCTTTCATTTCAAAAGTTTTATGAGATCTAGTGTACGCACATAAACTTTAAAACAGAACCGTGATTATGAAGGGACGCTTTAAAATACGTTACATTGACAATAAAAAATTTGTATGTTCATAGTCAATCTAACGCGATTAATCGGAATGTCTTTAAGTTAGGAAATATTTTGGCTTCAACATGTTAGATAAGGAAATGGAAATATACGTGAGGACAATCAAACTTAATTTTTTTTTGTGTATATTAAATTACATATTTTGAAAATGTAACTAAAAATATAAAAAAATTGATTAAACTTGAAAAGAAAAAGAATGTAAAAATAAAATATTGTAGGTGCTTTATTTTGTAAACATAATAATAAACAAATTTATTTTACATGGGCTTTTGCTTTAATATATTTGTAAATTTATGATGTGTGAAATCGGCCCAAGCCCATTCGTTTTAAAGACGTTGCTGACTTCAGACTGAATGTGATAACTTTCCTTTCTTTTCAGAAATAAATCGAAAAAAGAAAATCCCGATGGCGATTAACTTTCCACGGTGATCTGATCGACTGGTTCTTCTCCGATCTACACAGGTGAATCTTGTCATCCTTATTCCTTCATTCAATTAGATATATTTCGAAAATTCAAGATCAAACATGCAAAAACTTGTAGGTTTTGTGTGGATGAAATTTTCGAGTTCTGGTAACAATAGATTTGAATAAGTTTCTGTCTTCGAAGACGAAATAAAGATAAAACCGACAAAACATGTTAAGATTACTTCTTCTAACATCAGTTTTAAACATTTTTTTATGAACTGTACAAAACTATTCGTTTTTTATTTGTCGTTTGATAGAGAACTTTTAAAAATTGGAGTATAAATAGAAATTTGCTGAGTTTACAATAACTTAAAAGATGTAAGTTGCCTAACGTTACTTTCAAATGTACAGACTCTGTTCCATTGTTATTTCTCTGTGATGTGTTCGAAGAGGATATCAAGAGAGCTCCGAAAAAACATGTAAAGTTCTTATCCATTATTAAATCAGTGTTTTGCTATATTATTTTTTTTTCTGTACAACAATATTCGAATCTACTGTCTTTTATTCTGTATATATCGTTGTCTTAAAGGGCTTCTCTTTTCATTTTCATTGATCCGGTTTTGTAAAAAAGATGTAATTTACAGGAGCCATCCTGGACAGGACCAAAGACAGTAACTGCAAGCTGAAGCTCTCACAAGTCTATCCAACTCTAATTCAGTGCTTGGCTGTGTGCATAAATATCACTGATGCTCTCAGAAGTCCATCCTGAACTGTTCTCTCCCATATTCCTATACATCAGGTACTTTCGGGCAGAAGATACCCCATTGACATCTCCTCCTTCAATATTGAAAAATGTATAATGCCTCAATCTTATAATTTTCTCTTCCAATATGTTTGTGCCTTCAAAACGAACTGCTGTTCTTTCACTTTGGTCATCTCCAGAAAGAACTGATGGGTCCTGCAATGGTTGACTTCTCCAAATGATACAAAAGTAAGTAACATGATATAATGATTGTTGATTATCAATTTAAATGCAATTTCGCTTAAAAAGTTCACTTTGTATATGCTGTAGGAGAAGAAGCAAATATGAGAAGGTAAACCTTCAACTTTGAATAATATCTTGACATTTCTGTTGCCATTAATTAATTAAAATCAATTAATATAATTTTGTTTTACCATGAACACTTTTACAATTTTCTGCAACATCATCTCGACAATGTAGAAGATAAGTACAAAACGTTTAGATTAATCAGCAGCTGTGATACATGTGATGCGAAATTATTTTTTTATTCTGTACAACAATTTTCGAATCTACTGTCTTTTATCACAGGATTTTCGATTTGCTTCCCCCAATTTAGATATTCTGTGTATATCGTTATCTTATAGTGCTTATCTTTACATTTTCAGGGATCGGTTTTGTAAATAAGATGAAAATTACAGGAGCCATCCTGGAGAGGACCAAAGATGGTAGATGGAAGCTGAAGACCGATTTCAGTTCGCTTATATCTCACTGAAGCTCTCAGAAGCACATCCTCGACAGTTCTCTCACATAAATAGCAGATAAGAACAAAACGTTTACATGAATCATCAGCTGTGATACTTAATACTTTTAAAAAACTTTACTAATTATATCATCTCCGAACCTTCCTAAAAGATACAAAACTTTTATTTAAATACACTCATAGGTTCTTCCAAGAAACACCCAATGAGAGCAGATACAAAAAGCAAAGGGGAATTCACCAATACCAATCACATGTTATCTCGTAAAGAAAAGTAAGTTGAGTGATCAATTTATATAAACTGTAGACAATAGTATGTCACTTTATCGGTAGATAGGCAATAAACCGGAAGTTGTTTTGATGTAAATGCAATGTTTGAATGCTTTGATTGAACATAAAAAATGTTTCACACATTAGATAAAAAACAAACTTTGTATGCGACAATTGGATAGTGATAGAAAAATAAAAAAACACACATAATAGAAAATCAGAGATTCTGGAAAATCTCTTTGTAAACAACATTAACTGTCTGTCTCTGCGGCTTGCCTTGATCGTCTACGATCAATATCTTCAACCCTCTTTTAGACGTAACTCTAGAGATAGCAACATATAGTTGTCCATGTGAAAACACAGGCCTAGGTAGAAAAATACCAACTTCTGAGAGTGACTGGCCCTGACTCTTATTAATTGTAATGGCAAACGCCACAGCAATGGGAAGTTGCCTCCTCTTCATCTTAAAAGGTAACTTCTTGTCAGATGGTGTAATAGCAAGTCTAGGAAGAAGAACAGTTCGACCAACCTTGTCTCCGGTTATAACTTTCGCCTTGATAATGTGATCATACAGCTCTGTTATTTGAAGTCTAGTCCCATTCATTAACCCGCCAGCTGGATCAATGTTTCTTAACAACATCACAGGACAACCAACTTTCAAACGAAGACTATGATTTGGTAGTCCGGAAACTTTGATTTTATTTAAAAAATCAGGAGTCAGAGCTTGGTCATTAACCGAAAATTTATCTGAAGGATCTATAGAATCAGAGCTCAAGTAGATCTTTTCCTCACCTGAAAAATACAATAAAATAAATCAGTATATTTAATCTTTACCATTTTATAAACATTTAAAATTATAACCATAAATAATTAACACACCATGAAGCTTATCCAACATGTGCTGATTAATTTTTTCCACATCTTCGTTAGTTGGACAGAGTATTGCTCTTTCTTGAAAAAACTTAGGCTCTTTATTCTGCTGCAAAGAAATTACATCTCCATACACAGCTTTGCTTATAGACTCGATTGGACTCCATACACAGCTTTGCTGCAAAGAAATGATCAATGTTTCTCCACGCACCAACACGAACATGCTTGGCCAAGTCAGCCATGTAGGCTTTCTTACATGAGGCATGGATCTTTGTTCCCTACAAAAACAATTCCGATTATTTTGTTTCTATTGCTATATATTAAATAAAAAATACATTAACTTACATGTGCATCACTTAGGATGAGTTCCATTGATTCACCAACATCTTTCATGAAGAATCTCCATGAATGGAGGATCTTAACTTGAATGCGCCAAGCAGTCTTGTGCGGTTTGATCTCGTTTAGGAAAGATAGCTGCATATTATTTGCCATTGTTTTCTATCGTTTTGTTTGATAATGCTAAGGGTTTACCACAAGTCATCTTTATATTAGGAGCAGTAGAATGGTTGTAGGGTACGCAATATTGATGGCTGAAATATTCAGAAGATCCGATTTTATTTTCTAGTTGGATGAATAAGGAATATACTTTGAAGATGTATGAAATATTGATTTATGTCAATAAAATCTTCGAGTAAATGTTTATCCAGTTAAAGTAGGTAACAGATCTATTTCACACAAAATGATTACGTATCATATTAAATACTAAACTTGCAGATCAAGTGTTCCAAGATTTACGATTTCTGTTTCAAATTGTAGAAAGCTAATATTTTTTGGGAATTATATTCCGTTTAGATAAGTTATAGAATATCATTCACATTTACTTTTTTTTAATTTACTTTTTTACCACTAAACTATATATGAACTGATAGCATTTTTCAGGATGGCTAAAAAATATCGATTTGAAAGACTTTGATTTATCAGAATGACCTAATGAATGACAAAAAATGCCAGCATAAGAACCATATTAATATATCTACTTGTTATATGACGAATTAGCTATAATATGTTAGTCAATATCTGTTTTTTTGAAACATTTTCCCAGGTACAGAATGAAGGTGTTCTCCCATGGAGGTTTGGGTATAATATGATATGCACAACCATTATGTAGGCTCGATGAATGGCTCACCCTTTCAAGGTTATGGTATAATTTGGTCTGTGCTTTTGTTTCAAAAAAATGTTGACATTTTCGTGTTTTATAATGATCATATGATTACATGTGATATGAGTATCGTACAGGAATAATATTATATGTATGGCTAGGGTAGATGAATAAATATATTCTACTGTAAGAGGTCAAACTTGTATTTCCTTACTCTATATACAGCTATTATCGATGGTTGTATTTGGGCCTTTTAAATATGGTTACATAGACTTCCGCAATAGATTCTTATTAAGTATAGATAATATGTTATGACCAAATAATTGTTACTTAAATGAAAGGGTGCAGTAACCTTTATAGGTAGATTTTTTCAGAATGTTCCTCTTTTAATAGAATAGATGTGCAATTAGGATAAGCCAATGTTTCTTGTGAGGCTATGAAACCATACAGTCACAATCAAACTTTCTGTAGCATTTGCATTTAGAATCCACCAATTATACCCGATGTTGAAGTTTAGGTGGTCCAATCCGGTTGTTTGATATGGTCAAACCGAACCGTCTAAAATCAAATCAAATAATTTGTTAAGCCGACAATAAAGAGAAAAGAAGTAAAATGAAATCACAGTTTAATCGATTCAAAGTAGATCTTGTTTTTAATTGGTTTCAAAAAATTAATGAACCAAAAGAGGTGAACCAAAAGAGGATCAGATTGAAAACTCATAGATCTATTGTACTTTGGTTAATCGATTGAAAGTTCTACGATCTAAGACAAATATTATACGATATTCATTATATTAAAATTTCTACAACTTGAGTTGGATGAAAGATTCTCAAATATATTTCCAAGGTATGAACACGATGGCCCTACATTACACAGGGTGATAACAAAGAGTGTACAGCGGATACATACGAATCATGCACAATTGCATGTGGATTACAAAGAAAACAAAACCTAATTGATTAAAATAAGTTTTTATATTCGGTAAATCCATATAGTCGATCAAATCCACATAGGATTCCAAATACTGTACTTCTGTTTTGTTTTTCCGAATGCTTTTGAAAGTTTAAATTATAAAAGTATATACAGAAAATTTGTATACACCAACAAAGAAGAAGACAAATAATCATGTGTCTCATTTTAGATTCACATGCAATCAAAAAGTATTAAGTAAATCTTAGATCCGAATGAAAATGTACAATGTAGACAAAGAAAGCAAGTGAAACGTAACGTGCATGGCTTCCAGATCATGAACTCTTGTATTTTTTTGTTATTTACTCTTATACTAATATACTAGGTAGTAACCCGCGCCTTGCGTGGAATGAGATGATTAGATCAGTAATTTTTTGAAAATATTAGAAAATATATATATAGTTTGGAATTTGGGTTTTGTGTTTTTTTTTTGTTGTTTAATCTCGGTGGTGCTGATTTTACGGCATAGACGTCACTAAGATAGAAACATATGTAAATTCTTTATTTTAGTGACATGTAAAAATTTACTCGAACATAAGAGTAAACACAAAACATGTTACCTGGCAACTGCGAAAGCATGTAATCATTTATTTTATCCACTTCATCATTTGTGGGAGTGAGAATGGCTCGATGTCTATACAAATCCTTAACTGTTGAGGTTTGAAAAGCTTGTCCATAAACTTCTTTTTTCATAGTCTCAATAGTTTATACATATCACTGGTGTGATTTATCTTACCCTGATTCATTTGCAAGAACTTGCGTATAAAGATATAATTATTATTATACAATTTGATTTTCATATGCATGATTTTTGTATAATAACATACCTTCCTCGTAGGTCATTGACTTCAAACATGTAAGGATTCCACAGAACTTGGCTGTATTCGTTGAACCATGTAAGAAGAGCTGATTTTGTGTATAATATCTAATTCGAGTAAGATAAATATTATTAATATCTAATCAAATTATATGTACGTAAATATTTGTGTAATCACACTTATATATTTCTTTGGATAGGTTTTATGTATAAATATTATTGATATATAATCAAATTATTATGTACGTAAATTTTTTGTGTAATCAAACTTGTTCTATATTTCTTTCTTTGCATCTTACTCTCGAACTCATTTTGTTTATCTTTCTATGGCTCTCTCTCTCTCTCTCTCTCTCTCTCTCAGATTTTATCAGTATTGATGAGTGTTTAAAAACATAAGATTAAGATTTTAACATATTTTTATTTTAAACATGTGCGGGCATTAATACGATTCTTATGTTTTATGTATAAATATTATTAATATCTAATCAAATGTTTTATGTATTATTAAAAGTAAATTTGTTCTTCAGATGTTTTATGTATTATTCATATAAATATGTATTATTCAAATACGATTCATATGTTTTATGTACTACTAAAACTAAATTTGTTCTCCATTCAGTCTTTGTGGTTCAAAACTATAAGCCTTTTAGACATTACACAACCAACTTAACTTTGAGGTTTAAATTATTATCATATACTTTGAAATATGAAATAATAAATCATGCATGTGCAGACATCGATATGATTTATATATTGCATGTATAGCTATTATTATTAGTGCATAAGTGGATCGTAATTATATTTCACTCTCGTTGTATCTTTGTATCTTACTCATTTAGGTTTATCCACATATAAGTCTCTCCCTCTCTCATCATAAACCTTTTAGTTTTTGAAAAAGATAAAAAGGTAATTACGATCATATCATGCGTGCGGGCATTCATATGATTCATATATTACCCCTTTATATATATTAGTATAAATATAAGTAGATTGTAATTCTTTCTCAATCTCTATGTATCATTATGTCTAATTCATATACTACATGTTACATTATTATTATAAGTGCATAAGTGGATCGTAGTTTTCTTTCTCTCTCTCTCTACATGGATGGGAAGGTCACATTTAAAACCGTCACAAAAAATTAAATCATAAACACTAAACACTATACCCTAAACCCATGGACAAAGCTTAAACCCATGGGTAAAAATCCAAACACTAAACCCTAAATTCTTGGATATACACTAAACACTAAATCTCTCTCTCTCTCTCTCTCTCTCTCTCTCTCTGGTATCCCCCTCATCGTAACCTCTTTTTTTTTTAGAAATATAAAAATGTAAACATTCTTTTAATTCATCGATTATCTTTTAACTACCACAATTTATATGAGAATGTTTCCTAGTTTAATATTTTATCATGAATTTTTGTTGGGTGAATTACCAACTAATCATAGTTTGCCAATTAATGTACAGTTTTTTAAAATATATAAAAATAATAATAATAATTTGTGTTAAGTTTTTAAAATAAATGAAAAATATTAGTAGCTGCCAAAAGACGAAATTTTTTTAACAATTCTAAAACCGTCACAACAGAGTAAATCATAAACATTAAACACTATACCCTAAACCCTTGGACAAAACTTAAACCCTTGGGTAAAAATCCAAACACTAAACCCTAAATTCTTGGATATACCCTAAATCCTTGGCTAAATCCTAAACACTAAACTGTAAACTCTTGGGTATACCCTAAACAATAAATCTCTCTCTCTCTCTCTCTCTCTCTCTCTCTCTCTCTCTCTCTCTCTCTCTCTCTCTCTCTCTCTCTCTCTCTCTCTCTCTCTTGGTATCCCCTTCATCGTAAACCTTTTTTTTGAAAAATATAAAAATGTAAACATTCTTTTAATTCATCGATTATCTTTTAACTACCACAATTTTTATTATATGGAATGTTTCCGAGTTTAATATTTTATCATGAATTTTTCTTGGGTGAATTACCAACTAATCATAGTTTGCCAATTAATGTACAGTTTTTAGAATATAATAAATAAAATAATAATAATTTGTGTTAAGTTTTTAAAATAAATGAAAAATATTAGTACCTGCCAAAAGATGAAATTTTTTTTCACAATTTTAAAACCGTCACAAAAGAGTAAATCATAAACATTAAACACTATACCCTAAACCTTTGGACAAAACTTAAACCCTTGGATAAAAATCAAAATACTAAACCCTAAATTCTTGGATATACCCTAAAATCTTGGATAAATCCTAAACACTAAACTGTAAACTCTTGGGTATACCCTTAACACTAAATCTCTCTCTCTCTCTCTCTCTCTCTTCTCTCTCTCTCTCTCTCTCTCTCTCTCTCTCTCTCTTGGTATCCCCTTCATCGTAAACTTTTTTTTTTGAAAAATATAAAAATGTAAACATTCTTTTAATTTATCGATTATCTTTTAACTACCACAATTTTTATTTATATGGAAATGTTTCCTAGTTTAATATTTTATCATGAATTTTTCTTGGGTGAATTACCAACTAATCATAGTTTGCCAATTAATGTACAATTTTTTAAATATAATAAATAAAATAATAATAATTTGTGTTAAGTTTTTAAAATAAAAGAAAAATATTATTAGCTGCAAAAAGATGAAATTTTTTAACAATTTTAAAACCGTCACAAAAATTAAATCATAAACACTAAACACTATATATACCCTAAACCCATGGGTAAAAATCCAAACACTAAACCCTAAATTCTTGGATATACACTAAACACTAAATCTCTCTCTCTCTCTCTCTCTCTCTCTCTCTCTCTCTCTCTCTCTCTCTCTCTCTCTCTCTCTCTCTCTCTCTCTACATGGATGGGAAGGTCACGTTTTCTTCTCTTTTTTTTGCAGGGTCTGGTCTGGTGTTGTAAGCCATGTTTTTATTGTTGAAGAAAGAAGAAAGGCTTGTTGCCTTGTTTGTGCATTATCTCTTAGTTTAAAGGAAAGAGCTCACACCTAAAATTCTGAACTATTTATTTATTTCCTGTTTCTTCTATATATATTTTTATTTTTATAAAAGTCCTTTCGAGAAAAAGAAATATATTCACAAACTCTCCCTATAAGGAAAAATATATACAACTTACTGCCAAGAATGGAATGAAACTCTTTAGTATTATTCATATATGTCTTTCTATATGTAGATTTCAAAATTATATTTACTTTTTCTTTAAGATAATTGATGATGCATTATGTAGTTAGAGTTAGGGCTGTGCAAATCAAACCAATTATGTAAGCAAACCAATTATGTAAGCAACTGATGATTTGGTTTGAGCTGTGCAAATCAAACCAAATCAAACCAGTTTGATTTGGTGTGATTTGTTTATAAGATATGGTTTACGGTCTAGATTTATCTAAATTTACACGTAATGACTATAATTATTACTTTTTTTTACTTATCTATGTAACAATTGTAATTGAAAAGTCAAAAAGTGTTTTAATTTATATAATCAAGGTTACAATCTAAGCTGGTCACACTAAGTTTTTGTTACAATCTGGTTTATGCAAACTATAATATTTATTTGTGTTTTTAATAAAGTAATTATAGTGTTTTAGTTTATATAGTTGCAATATTATTGCTAATAAGAAAGGCAATACGAAAGTAAATGCAAAATTAGATTATGTTAAATAGATATCTTATAAGTGCGAAGTTTAGATATTTAACATTTTTTTTACTGATTTGAGACTTGGTAAGCAAGACAAATATTTAGTAGGTAAATATGGTAAGCAAGAAAAAAATTTATAATTTTTTTACTGATTCAATTAAATGCAAAAAATTTTACATGCACAACGTTCTCGTATGTATTAAACAAACATATGTGTTTTACAGAATCTGCTCGATATTATTATAATCTAATGTGATCTAAGCCAATGAAGTAGTTAAACAAATGTGTTTTCTTGCACTGTACGTCTATTTAACTTCTTTCTATAACCTTACTTGACAAAAAAGAGAAGAGAACCCTTTTATTAGTTGAAGATGTTGTTTCGGTTATTAAACTTCCGCGAAGAAGACACACATAGTTCTTTATTTTTTGCTTCAAAGAATTCATACAACATATAACTTACATACATGAAACATCAGTGTGCACAAATAACCAAACTATAGCATACAAAAAAATACATGACAGTCTATCAAACTTGACTATAATGTTACTGCTTCGTTCAATCCAATTTTGGCTATGCAGAGAAGCAAATGACTCCGAATATTACTTACATAAAAACTATGGTTATACCATAGCAGCAAATGTTTGATCACAATGCAAGACTTCTTTTGAATGCAAGACTTCCTTTGAATAGCAGCAAATTACCATAGCAACAATTGTTTCACCCACTTGCCTTGTCAAAATACACGACTTCCTTTGAATGTTTGATCACAACTTGATTACTAACATAATGTTTGCGAGAAACAGGGATATAAACATCAGCTCCACGAGCAGCTCAGTTCTACAAAAACATGAAAATTGTAGATAATTATGGTCGACCTATAGAACAACAAAAAATAAGTGTAGAGACTATGAAAAACATAAAGTTTATTCTTCGTAAACGTATCAAATCTTTTCCTTCTCTCTCTCAATCTTCCATAGTTACTCGGGACTGATGTTTGCTCGTCCCTTAGCTCTCCCTTAGCTCTCTGTGTTTGCTCGTCCCTTAGCTCTCCCTGTTTGCAAACAGCAAACTCATCCGATTTGGCCTTCGCAACTGAAGTTCAAGCCAGTTGTATGTTCTCCCTAACTTTTGTCCTCCTCGTCTACGCTAAGGGCTGCCTCATTGATCTCGAGGTCAAGAACACACGACAGAACACGACAAGACTCGAAGGGAGAGAACGATGACTCGGATCCTTCCATCGTCGAGAGATAATGCTTCAAAGTGTTTCTGCTTCGTGGTGGTGAGTTTCGTACGATTTTATCCACATGCTGAGATGGAGATTCAAACCATAAGTTGGAAATGGAGTTGTTTCTAAACGTTTAACGTCAACGCAGCACAAAACGAATGTACAAACAAACAGTTCGCGCATGAATGAAAAAAAAATTGGTTACGTTTCTTGTAATGGAAGCAAATAAGGAAACAAAGCAAATAATTAAATGATCTGTTTTTCTTAAACTTCCTCACAGAGTGACACGTGGATCCGAACCTTTTCATGCATTCTCACCAAAATCGTTTAAGGAAAGCCTTAAAAATGCTTCTCCTTTAATATATAGGGGATATGTATTCTAGAACATATGAATGTCCAAGTACCTTATATACTTTTCTACTTGAACTCTTGTGCCATATACATTTTTATGATCAAAATATCTCTTTAACAAAAATAATATAAAAATCTTCAATCAGCCAGACATAAATACCACCGCAACAATCATCCATTCAATAAAACCAGGACCCTAAACAGAAAAATTTAAATAAACTTTATAAGAGACAGACATACAAACAACTCCCGTCTTCACATCCAACCACTTAGTTCTAGCCTTCACATCCAACCACTTAGTTCTAGCCTCGACAAAACCTCTAGCGAACCGAAACAGTCAACTCCCTCCAATCACCGGTTAATTTTACAGTCTCTAGAATCCCCGGTTCCATCAGTTACTCAGAAATTTTACCTTTTTTTTTGTTGATTTAATACAACCAAAAAACACTCTTTTGGTTACAGAAGAGCTCCTAAAGCGTGTGAGCTAGTGGAGATTGGTCTGATCAGCGATCATGACATGTTATAATATAGAGAAAAAAGGCATCGATAGATGCACAGCTTCAGCAATTGGCTCCTGCTAAAGTGAGTGACGACGATAAGCTTATTGAGTATGAAGCTCTTCTCCTCGACCGCTTTCTCGACATTTGCGCAAGCGTTTGCGAATAGAAGAGTTTCTCTTAGTTTCTTCTCATCCTGCTCACGAATGGCATCTCTTGCACCGGTTTTGTCAAGAGAGGATGTGATATTTGTTTCTCCTAATGTTCTAGTAGGATTTGTGTGACTGACTGACTGATCTGATGAACACTACGAACACTGCTCAGCTTGGTTTTTGGATCTTTGACTCCAAGTTTTTTTCTCAGATGCGTGTTCCAATAATTCTTCTCTTGGTTATCCGTCCGACCCGGGACTCTTTTAGCAATCAAGGACCACCTAATTCTTCACTTGGTTATCCGTCCGATCCACAAGCATAAAAGAATAGAAGCGTCTCTCTTAGTTTCTTCTCATCATGCTCACGAATGCATTTCTTGCATGACGTTGACGTTGCTTTCAACATCATCTTGCGGTTTGCCCCAATGCATGAGACAATATAAACGTAAGCTAAAGTGAGCGATGACGATAAGCTTATCAAGTATGATGCTCTTCTCCTCGACCACTTTCTCGACGTTTACACAAGTGTCTGCGAATAGAAGCGCCTCTCTTAGTTTCTTCTCATCCTGCTCGCGAATGGATCTCTTGCATGACGTTGACGTTGCTTTCAACATCATCTCACGGTTTTCCCTAATGCATGCGACAATATAAACGTAAGCATAATCTTTAGGTGTTCACGGATATGAACGTAAGCATGCGACAATATAAACGTAAGGGATTAATGTTAAGATAACCGAAAAAGGAAATTAGCATTAGCATTTAATTGACCATTTTTTCTAACTTTCATTGTAAGAGTGACACGTATGCAAAATACAAAATAAAGGCTTCTCAATGAAAGTTGACATTCTCTCTGCAAATCCGAATATGGAAACTCTTAAAAATGCTTCTCCTTTAATATATAGGGGATTTAGATACTTCGCAATAAAAAAAAAGTCAAATACCACAAAATTCCAAGGACTATACCAATTGACACAAAAGTTAAGGAGCATGATTAGGGTACATCACACAATTGTACTTCCTATCAATCCATAGAGAGGAACGAATGTATCAATCATTTAGTTATACAAATTAAAATTGACACATATCTCGAAATATTGAGTATCCAACCAAGGAATGTTTTCGCAATAGGTTGCTGATGATAGTAGTTGTTACATTTTACATCATTGGTAAACGAGGCCGCCCAAGTCCTAACCGAACCAGCACACCAGCAGCGACATGGACCAAGATTTGTTTATTACTATCACAAACAGGGGCGGACCCAGCCAAGTTTCTAGTGTGCGGCATGCAGTGTAAAATTTTTTTATATCAAAGACACCTACATAAATTTATGTTATATTATCAAAGAAAAAGAAAATTTTGGTATGGGGCACAGGCCACACCTAGAGCCTTCCTGCATCCGTCCCTGATCACAAACAGATTTGGTACTTCCTTAAACTATTTATAGGAATTTTATTTTTAAAATCAGTCAAGGTCACATACTATTTCGTTATTTTCAAACTCTCGAAAGCTTAACTGGTGAGTTGTATTAGATGTGATAATAGTATAATACCAGAATTAACAACTATAGTCAAGCTAACATCTTTAAAACTCTAGAAGTGTAACACAAAACAACTTTCATAGTACGAAACAAAAGACTTTCATATTTGTGTATATATATTCGTTTATGAAAATAACTAGCTTGTGGGTTTCGATAAGGCTCTTTTTATCCTCTCAGGCCCAAGCAAGAGTAGTCCAGGCCTCGAAGAGGAGAGATAGAAGCAGCCCAACAGCACTGAGCTGAAGAAGAAGACGAAAGGAAGGAATAAACCAAGCAAGAGGACAAAGAAACGGGAAGTGGATGTTCCTGGAGCAAGAACACAGCACGGCGCTTAAGAAGAGAAGAGTCGGTGAAGATGAGGCTGTTGTGGGAAATGTACTAGCGAATTTAAAAAGATTTTCACCGAGAAACTGAATGGTGTAGTTCAGTAAAATAAAACTCAAAAATATATTAAAGGTCGTAAAACATGTTGGATTATGATAATGAGAACAACTAATAACAAACAGTCAAACATCCTAGTTTGAGAGTATATATGCAAGTTTATAGAGAACTCGTGATGTGTTTGACTATTATAGCTGGTCGCATAGTTAGACTGATAATAAAAAATCTACCCCTATCTGAATACAGTAAGTAAGTTCATTACATAATATTCACAACCTGCTATAAAAATCACAAGTTGTACGAAGGCTAAGATCATTGTTGAAAATATAAGATTTTCCTAACAAAAATATCTAATATTGACCAGTTTCAAAAGTCTATAGTTTCTTTTCTTTTTCACCTTTAGGGATCTTTCACGATTTGCAGTGTACTGCTAACTGAGCTTGTTGAAGATGTAGCGAAACTATATTCCCCTTGAAACTTTCAACAAATAAATTATTCCATCAACTCAGACCACCATTTTTTAGCCTAAAATATACGTTTGTGCTAATGGTGGGGTCAGTCTACTAGACAATGATGTTCATTTTTCAATACTCGTAATACTTTTCTTCATGATCTACAATGTTTCGTAAACATCATTAACAGTATATTCAAATGGGGTTTTTGATAAATATTCTAAAAGTATAATAATGCTATTGAATAGTAAAATCATTTTGAGCTAGCTAACTACAAATTAAAGCATGTGCCCACCACAGAACATATTAGCCCCTCGAGCTCTCGAGCAGCTAAGTAGGTGAGAGTCGCTCACTGTACACATCTTTTCTCGCACGTGTGTATTTTTGATTCAACAACTAACCAATCCACGCCGGCCACGTAAGGTTGTATTACTATATCATAGTGCACCAACTTTCATTATACTCTGAAGAATAACCATCAACTTTGTATTCTGTACCACATACCGGTCGGGTTCTTCCATATTATCAGAAATTAATCTCACGCGCCTTTTAGTAGCAAACATTTGACACGTACATCGATCTGACCGTTGGTATTACTCACGCGATCTCTTGGTCAGCCATCTAGGGTGTAACTGTCTCGTGGGATACACATGACTGCGCACATTAGTTTTGACCACTGTCTCTTATTTTTTTTTTTTTTTTTTTGACAAGTCTCTTATTTATTTAAGCACCACTAAAAAACCAAACGTTTCTCAGTCTCTCTATCTATCCTGAAACTATGACGACGCCGTTTCGATCACCGGCGGGCTCCGCTACTGTGTTTTCTACCGATCAGAAGATTCGGGTCGGGAGTCTCAACGCTCTGAGGTCATCTCGTACCGTTTTTCTCGGAAGAAATGTGTTTGGTGGTGGTGTCCGCTCGTTGCCTCCATCATCGTCATCTTCTTCCTCAATCCAAGCCGTATCAACTGTAAAAAACAATCATTTCTCTGATTCCTATCTTTGATTTGTTACAGTTGTGTTGTTGAAAACAATCATTTAGATGTTCTGTAATAGATCGATGGCTATTTTTCTGTAATGATTTCGATTGATAGGTGATTGGTTTTTTGTGTTATGATTGAATGTTTTGTTATTACTCTCGAATAGACAAGAACCGATTGCTAAATATTCTCTGCAGCTGCTGAGATTCGAACATGGCACCTCTAAACTTTAAGAAGAAAGCTTTACCAGTAGAGCTAGCAGCTCTGTTTTTTCTTTCTTTCTTTCTCTGATGTTGTTTTATTTTTCTACAGCCAGCAAAGCCTGAGGCAGCAAAGCCCACCAAGAGGAGCAAAGTTGAGATCATCAAGGAGAAGAGCAACTTCATCAGGTACCCACTCAACGAGGAGCTTCTAACAGAAGCTCCAAACGTCAACGAATCCGCAGTTCAGCTCATCAAGTTCCACGGAAGCTACCAACAGTACAACAGAGAGGAGCGCGGCGGACGATCCTACTCCTTCATGCTCCGAACCAAGAACCCAAGCGGCAAAGTCCCGAACCAGCTTTACTTAACCATGGACGACTTAGCAGACGAGTTCGGCATCGGCACCCTTCGTCTAACCACCAGGCAAACGTTCCAGCTTCACGGCGTCCTGAAACAGAATCTCAAGACCGTGATGAGCTCCATCATCAGAAACATGGGGAGCACGCTCGGCGCTTGCGGTGATCTTAACAGAAACGTGCTTGCTCCGGCCGCGCCTTACGCGAAGAGAGACTATCTCTTCGCGCAAGAGACGGCTGATAACATCGCGGCTCTTCTCAGTCCTCAGTCAGGGTTTTACTATGACATGTGGGTCGATGGGGAGCAGTTTATGACGGCCGAGCCACCTGAGGTTGTGGAGGCGAGGAATGATAACTCTCACGGGACTAACTTTGTGGACTCTCCTGAGCCTATCTATGGCACTCAGTTCTTGCCGAGGAAGTTCAAGATCGCTGTGACTGTGCCTACTGATAACTCTGTGGATCTTCTCACCAATGACATTGGTGTTGTTGTCGTTTCGGATGAAAATGGGGAGCCTCAGGGTTTCAACATATATGTAAGTCTCTGCATCTGCTTTAGCATATCCATTAGGCGTGAGCATATATAAACCGAACCGAAAACTAACAAATAACCGAGCAGTTGCTATATAGTTAGAACCAAAAATTGAAAACCGAACAGAGAATTGAATGGATAACCGAACATCTAAATACAATTATATACCTAAAATATTAATTATGTTTAGTTTTTAAATTATAAAATATATTTAAAATACTACTTATAAACTGAAATATCCAAATTCTTTTAATCCAAAATATTTAAATTATTCGAATTACCACCTGAAAGAACTGAATTACCCAAATAGTTTTTATTAAAAATATTTAAATTTATCCATATCATCTGTTATTTAATCCGAAAAACTGAAAATATGTCTTTTTATCCAACCGAACCGAATTGGAACCAAAATTTTATCGAATATTAACCGGTTCCTACAGTTGTTATCCGAACTAAATCAAAACAAACCAAACTAATTAATATATAACTGAACAGTTCTTATATCTCTAAAACCGGAAAACAGAAAACCGAATGCCCAAGCGGCTAATCTCCATTTGTGGTTAAAATTGCCTATTAAGTTTTTTTCTTCTCTTCTTTCAGGTTGGTGGAGGTATGGGAAGAACACACAGAATGGAGTCTACCTTTGCCCGCATTGCAGAACCATTAGGCTACGTACCCAAGGAGGATATCTTGTATGCTGTGAAGGCCATTGTTGTCACACAACGTGAACACGGGAGAAGAGATGACCGCAAATACAGTAGAATGAAGTATCTGCTCAGCTCCTGGGGGATTGAGAAGTTCAGAGATGTGGTTGAGCAATACTATGGCAAAAAGTTCGAGGCTCCCCGTGATTTGCCAGAGTGGGAGTTCAAAAGCTATTTGGGATGGCATGAGCAGGGAGATGGTGCTTGGTTTTGTGGGCTTCATGTAGACAGTGGACGTGTTGGTGGTAACATGAAGAAGACACTGAGAGAAGTCATTGAGAAGTACAAACTCGATGTGCGTATCACACCTAATCAGAACATTGTGTTATGTGATATCAAGAGTGAGTGGAAGCAATCCATCACCACTGTGCTTGCTCAGGCTGGCCTATTGGTAAGCAGTTTGTTTTCTTTCTACACAGTCTTTTGGCGTTTTGAAAGTTAATTTTGACAAAAGAGTGTGTTGATGATTTGAGCAGCAACCAGAGTTTGTAGACCCTCTCAACCAAACTGCAATGGCCTGTCCAGCTTTTCCTTTGTGTCCTCTGGCTATAACTGAGGCAGAGCGTGGGATCCCTAGCATTCTAAAGCGAGTGAGAGCAATGTTTGAGAAGGTATGGATAGTTTCTAGAAAAAAAAGATAACACCTCTTAGACTATGGTTGATGTGTGAACTGATCTTTTTATGTGTTGAATCAGGTTGGTCTTGAGTATGAAGAATCAGTTGTGGTGAGAGTAACTGGTTGCCCTAATGGATGTGCTAGACCATACATGGCTGAAGTGGGTCTAGTCGGAGATGGTCCAAACAGCTATCAGGTAACTACAGTTTCCTTCAATGAGTTGGAACAGAATAGTAATAATAATAAAAAGTATCTAATTGGAGGTTGTTTGTTGCAGGTTTGGTTAGGAGGAACACCGAACCAGACACAGATAGCGAGGGCTTTCATGGACAAGGTGAAGATTCAAGACTTAGAGAAGGTCTTTGAGCCATTGTTTTACAACTGGAAACTTGGGAGACAAGCGAAGGAATCATTTGGAGAATTCACAACCCGTATGGTAAGACTTTTTATTAGACGACTCTTGTTAGAAAGCTTTATTATTAGAGATGTGAGTTTGTGTTTAACTGATTAAATATTTTTCAGGGATTTGAGAAACTCAAGGAGCTGATAAGTACATACGAAGCATCTCCACAGTAAAAAAACAAGAAGAAGGAACTTTTTGTCTTTTGGAATTTACCCCAAAACAAAAACAAAAGGATCTAATTCTCTTGTCGTGGTGTTACTCTTCGGTAACATCTGACGAATAAAGATTATGTTCTCTTGTCTGTACTTTCTGTACTTCTGTACTTGAGTTGAGAGACCACCAAATAAACTTATAAGCATTTGGTGGTATGTTTGATTGCTGTATGGACAAAATAATTATTTCCTTTTTTGGGAGTGGTAATGTATTTTGCTATTTGCTCAAAAAGATCACCATCCATGGTCTTGGAGTAATTACTTTTCTTTTTCTTTTAATGTCAAAGAATATATGTGTTATGTGATCATGGTTGAGCTTATCTGAATCAAACAGAAAATAGTGGAAACCACTTGAACCATGGTCTTGGGTAGTTTTTTTTTTTTTTTGCTTAAGATAAGTTTTTTTTTCTCTATAAGTTTGGGGTAGTTGCCAAGAAAATCTTTAAAATCAGGTAAAATTGGCACGTAGGTTAGAGTTTTTTGCAGTTGTCGTAAGCTTGTGTTAAATCTTAATTAGCCTTGATGGTTGTAACATCTGCTGTCTAAAATTTAAAACCGCGTTTTATTATTAACAAATATCTTAAAACATTATAGTAAATAAACAAAATGAGTTACTTCTTTTGGGACTTCTTTAACTTTATAAATAACTTGTTCTTGTTTATTCTTAATTTTTATTAACCTTATAACGTTCTTGGGGCCAAAACTTTCCAAGTTACTTAAAACGAAAACGTTACAGAACTTATTGTGATCAAAAGAAAATGAAGAAAATTACCAAAAATTTATCAACGAAGTACGTGAAGCTCAACAAAAGCCGGCTACGGCGAGACGGGTCTATGAAGTCGGAGGAGGACAGTGGAGAGGTTCTCCGGGAAAACCATTCCCCCGAAAATGAAGAATGTAATGAAACAAAGGAGACACCATTGGTTACAAAGATTATGGAGTCCATGCATCGTAAACTGACGCTAAAAGAGAAACCATATAAAAAGAATATCCAGGTGCACGGTCACGATGACCAACTTGAAGGTTCGGTTAAAAACATGAATCGTGGAGATATGGATCAGCATGTAGAAGACTCAATTAGATATGGTCATATGGATCATCTTGAAGATTTGATTAGGGGTCGTGATCGTTCGGACCATGTTGAAGGCTCCACTAGGAACGGTGCTCGTGACCGTGTGAACCAGCTCGAAGAATCTACCAAAAACGGTCAGAAATCTCAGCATGAAGACGTTACTACTAAACCAAGCTGTCATGTAGATCAATCAGAAGGTTCGACTAAAAGTCTGTCTGATTTTGCTTCCAAAAAAGATTATCTTGATTGGATTGAGTATGTGGAAGGATCTAGTCATCACTGTTTTGATCGATCCCAAAAGCCTGAAAAATCTTATTCGATAAGAGGGGAATAACGATGAGATTATGTCACTCAAGAGCTCTAAGGATAGAAAACATGAGAAAAGCAAATGTAGTAAGGTCAAAGACTCATCGAAAAGTCAAATGGTTGACTAAAGGTGTATGAGCCTTTCACAATGTATAATATGATCATTTTAGTTAGTGTTGAGCAATACACTTTATGTAGAATGATTGTTTCCAATAAAATCTTCACTTTTACTAGTTTCATAGGATCAGATGTCTAATAACGAATTAAAAGAACTAGAACCACCAACTGACCAACAATTTGATATAGACAATATGGTCCCCATGTATTAAATTTGTGAGTAACATTAAAGCCTATATAACAAACAATATATAAAATTTTAAAGCTAGCTCCTTCGTTTCCTTGGCTAAACCATATGGGAGCTAATTCGAGAAGAAAAGAGCCATCCATAAAACACACAATTATTGTAAAATTCATTACAGAGCCAAAAGAAAAGTTGAAAATGTTATGAACAAAGTGATCAGAAGCCTAAGCCTAAAAAAGAGCTTAGTAGCTCCACTCCACAAAAGAGAATCGCCAGAAACTTTTATCCCCGGAGAGAAGCTCGTGGTACGGCCGGCAACCCAAACTCATCCTCAGCCTGTTAATCACATCGTGAGCTAACTCATACTTGTGAAGGATTTCAAAATTCGAGAAAAGAGAAAAAGGGTCTAAACACTAAACCTGAACTCGACCAGGTGGAGCTCCAGTCTGTCCTATGGGTACTGAAGGCAAGTTAAGTTCATCATCGTAATCACTATGCTTATCGGGTTGGAGATAAGAAGGCACTCCATCTGCTTCTGTCTCGTCTCCCATATCAGCTTCAAGAGCCTCCAGCTCTGAAAAAAATTTCACAAAAAAACCATTAAAAATGCAATATTAATACATTATCGTCCTAGTCACGCAACACCAACAATAACTTTACCTCCCATGAGATCATCTTCGTCGAGACCATCAGGAACACTATAGCTCCTACCAAGCGTTTCTTGAATCTCAGAACTCACATCCATCAGATCCATCATCTCATCTTGCAAATTCTATACATAGAAAGATAAAGATTGAAACTTTATAAAGAGATAAAAACACCAAGATGTTGAAGAAGAAGAAGAAGAAACACTTAAAAAAACGAACATCGATATCTTGAATCTGAACGGTTTTCATCATCCCTTTCAGCTCCTTGTTAGCAGACTTTAGCGCAGTCATCTGCAGATTTAAGTAAACTTTTGTGTTTAGATTCAATCTTTTTATTTTTTTTTCACAATAGGCTTAGAGAAACAAAGAGATATATATTTACATACAGTTTGTTGAGCGTCTTTGAGACCTTCAGCAGCGAAAGAGACTTGATCGAGATTGAATGTTTGATTATAGAGCATGTCACGTTGTCCTTCATACCTGTGATAAGAGAAGTAAATGTTAAAATTGATCAACTGAACTGAAGAGAGCTTTTAGCTGTAAAAGTAAAACTAATGAATCTCTCTCTCAACTGACATTTTCTTCTGCTTGAGAAGCCTCATAGCACGAGCTTTGAGAGCTTGTTGAGCAGGACCAGGTCGAGTCTTTTGAATCTGCTCTCTGTATTTGCAGAGCTCAACATCAACCTTCTTTATCTTCTCTTCCACTGTTTCTCCCCTCTTATTTATCTGCCCCAATCATTTAAACAAAACATTGCAACGAGGCTGAGTTTCTATATGGGAAGTGAAATCTCAGAAACCACAATCATCTGATTCGGTGATCGAACACACGATTAGACCTAGAAAACTCAATGAATACGCTACACACGAAATCAATAGTTCTCCAGGGGATATTTGCCAAAACGGATTTGAAGATAAGAGAGAGAGAGAGGACAAACCCGATCGGAGGCATCCTGAATGGAGGGAGGAGGCTCTGTGTTCTTTTTCGCGCCGAAAACTCTCCTCATTCTCCTCGTCTTCTTCTACACACCCACCGTCTGATCAAAATCTCGAGGATTTGGAGAAGAAACTCCTAAAGGTTTTCGAATTTATAGATTTCTTCAAAAAGTTATTATTGCTTATATCGTACCCCAAAACTATATAGAGTATTACAATTCGAAGTTTCCTAGAAGATCTTCTTTTCGCAAAGTTAAATCGTACCAAAGTAAATTACATTATAATCCTTAATTAATTGGTCAACGAATTGGAGGTCTTCCTTCAGCTGAATCAATATTCGGTTTGGTTTAATATACGTGAACAGAATTGAACGTAACAAGTATCTAGTGCGTAAACCAAAACGTAAAGAAAAGTTCGACTATTTGTTGTGCCTTACAAAAACACTAGTACAATAGAGTTTTAGACAAACCTACTACTCTTACATCCCGTATTTTCTGAAAAATTACAAAACTTTCCAACCAACTTTATAAGTCTCAACATTTTAACCCCACAAATCCTGACTCTTTAACACGAAAATGACAGACAAGCATAAAATGAAAACCCACATCTTGACATTTTACCTCTTCCATCAAAACATGACGAATCCAAGTTCTGACTGTAAAATAAAATGAGACTCTTCATGAGTTGTATACTGGTGATGATCCATACCGCTTTTACTTCTTTCTGTTGCTTTTCCTTGGTTTGATGATTCTGCGCCCGGACTTGTCGCCTCCTCCAGTGCTGCCCAGTGAGAAGCTCCCACCTCCTTGGAACTCTAGACTCTGTGATGCCTGGAAAGGTGATGCGTTCTGTGGCGCTGTGCTTGCAATCGGCTGGCCACCAAACTGGAACGGGTTAGCCATTGTTGGAGGCGTTGCTGGTGGTGCTCCTCCTCCAAAGGTAAAGCTTGGTTGAGGCATTGAGACAGGCTGTTGTCCAAACACTGGTTGTTGTACCATGGATGTTTTGTTGGCTTGGTCTGTGTCTTCTGCCATACTGTCCTCCATGCTCATTTGCTGGTTATTATTGTTGAAACCGTTTGTAGTATTTGGTGGTGTAGCAGTCGCACCAAACGCAAACGAGGGGGTTGAGTTTCCAAAGGGCGAGGGAGGAGTCGCTGAGGGGGCTGAGTTACCAAATACTGACTGCTGAGGAATGGCAGGAGCGGTTGAGTTGAAACTAAAGGTCATGGGAGCAGAAGCGCTTGAAGCGGTAGCAGCAGATGATCCTCCAAACGAAAATGTTGGAGATGAGGAAGGGGTGAATGAGGAAGTAAAGGCTGGAGCAGGTTTGGGAGCTTGCCAGTTCGTCCCAAACAGAGGAGAGCTAGTTGTACCACTAGAGCTTGAAGACGAATTTGTCGAGCCCAGTTGAGGGGTTGAACCAGAAGCAAACACTGAAGGGGAACTGTTCGATGAAGTGTTGTTCCCAGACAAACCAAATGTAGGAGCTGATGCAGATGACCCAAACATAAAGGGAGCGCTTTGTGTCTGAGTTGTGGTTCCGCTCCCAATGTTACCCGTTTGACCATTTGCAGCACCGAAAAGGTTCGAGGCCTGAGATTGGGAGCTAGCACCAGAAGCTGATGAAACAGCATTGAATCCAAAAACACTGCTTGCAGTACTTGCAGCTACACCTCCGGAAACGCTACTACCAGAGCTTGTAAATGCAGGAGAGGACGTTCCAAAAATATTACTTCCAGTAGTAGTTGCAAAAGTCCCTGAAAACTTGCTGCTTTCCGTCCCAGGGGTTGGGGTTGAGGAAGATGACACACCAAACACAAAACTTGCAGAGCTCCCAGGTGCAGCAAGAGAAGGGATTAATGTGCTGCCGCCAGCCGCAGAGGATGTCCCACCAAAGCTAAATGTACCAGCGTCTGCCACAGCTGGGGAGCTCCCAAACATAAAGCCTGGCGTGCTTTTAATATCTGAGGTTTTAGCAGCAACAGTATTTTCAGTGCTCGTACCAGCTGAAGCCATACCACCAAACTTGAAACTGTTTATATTTCCAAATGTTGGGTTCTTTACTTCGGTCTCTTTTGAAACCTGAGCGCTAGGTGCAGATACTGTTGAAGTAGACAATGGAGCTGCTGCAGGTTCCCCAAATTTGAAAGGCGACGCAGAAGAGAGAGGAGGTGCTGCAGTTGATAGTGGGTTGTTGCCGGAATTGCTGTCGTTACTAGTATTAGCAGGCAAGTTCCCAAATACACTCGAGGCAGCCGGAATCTTTCCAAATACACTGGGGGAAGTCAGAGTAGCAGCAGAAGATTGCACAGTGCATGGCACCTCACTCGCAGAATTATTGGAAGGCGTATTCGAAATGCTAGATGAGAAGGAAGGGTTTGAACCAAGAGAGCCGTTAAACTGAGGTTGACTGATGGCGTTTGCTCCACCTGAGAATATACTACCGTTGAGGGTTGATTCAGCTAAGGTAGTTGACTCAGCTCCAGAAGCACTGTTGCTAACAGTTTTCTTTGATTCAGTTGGCTTTCCAAAAGCCTCCGATACTCCAAAAGCAAAGCTGCAAGACGGAAGCCAGTAAACAAAATTAAAACTTTAGATACCATTAAGAATGAGGCACTAGGGGATTGACTCGAGTAAAGAAATTATTGTCTATATACAGAGAGGAAAAAGAAGTATGCATTAACCTGCTCGGCTTTTCTAACTTGATGGCTGCAGATGTACCATTGTTTTGATTTAAAAAGTCAGTGGCCGCAGGTGAAGAGAAGAGGTTAGGAAACACAGCAGCATCCTTTTTAGGCTCTTCCCGAGAGATATAATCCCCTCCAGAGGTCTTGGTAGGAGAAATACTCGATTTCTCATTCCCTTGGGTGACCTTTGAAGTTGGCTCAGAGGGCATATTACTTTTCTTAACAGATTCCATTGGAAAAGCAGAAAATTGGCTCCTTCCAGTTTCTAGAGATCCATTAGAAGTACTCTGAGAGGCGTCACCATTAAGAGTATATGACGTAGAGGCTATGGTCTCAGATGAAGTAGATAGCTTCTCCCCTTTAGGCACGCTGACACCAACACCTTTCTCTACTTTCAAGACATTCTGTTTTTCTGCCTCTTCAAATGGAGTAGTTGCTGCAACATGTTCATCCTCCAAATCCTGCAATGTTCAGTCCAGAATTGCATATATAGATGGTCAAACGTTTGCAGTAAAATTGGGTCAATGGTAATACAAAACTATGGACAACAGTAAAATTTTGCACGAAAAGGAAATAAGATTGCTCGCCTTGACACACTTATTTGCTTATTCTGGAAATAAAAATTCAAGAAATGAACAAGTTACCTCATCGGCAGTCATCCGAAATGATCGTTTTTTCGGAGGATGCTCTTCCAAAGAACTCGTGAGAGGCAAATAATCGCCTTTAACACGAGTCTCCTGATCTTTACTGGAACCTGCTTTGTTAGTGTCATCAGCAGCACTACCAGTCTTCACACTTAGAGCTAAAAACTCCCTGGAGCCACTCCCTCCAGATTTTTCCTGCTTTTGATGACTAGAGACTGGCGAATTTGCCTTCTTCTCAGGAATATTATCCAAGAACTTCAGGGACTCCACATTTTGAAGGCTTTTGAGAGCCGGGCCTCGTAGCATAGACGGTGATAACTTGCTTGGTGATTTCTCCTTTGGGGAATCCATTTTCTCAAGTTGCTGGAATATTTTCATAGCCGTATCCTTGGATCTGGAAGGGACAAGGTTAAAACTTGAACCAGGAATATCCTCTGCACTATCTTTAGCTGTATGTGTAATGTTTTGTCCACCACTGGCACGAACAGAAAGCGGGCCTTCTGAGGCAGGCAATGCCAAGCTTCTAGAAGAAAGGTTGGATTTCTGGCGAATCCTCCTTACAGGCCCCACAGATCCTATACCGTTATCTAAGACTGAGCTCCTCCGTTTGAGACCCTACAAAATAATTTAAAAGTCATGTCGATACATATGTTTTAAAGACCAATCTGAAATGGTTTGATGCATTGTCAGAAAAGTTTACCGATTGAAACCCATGTCTAGAACCAGAAGATAAGGTTTCGTCCCATGTGCTTGGAGGTGACTGGAAAGGAGACCCAATCTGGCAAAAAAAGAACCATAAAATTAGATACCAGTTGCAAACTCTTAAATAGAAAAGTCATGGTGCAACATTGAAACCTTCGCAGTGGACTGAGGCCTAGAGTATGGTGTTCTAGCCATGCTATAAACAGCAGATCTTCCCCGAGTTCTAGGGGTGAGAAAACCATTTTCCTGAGGTCTTTGTCCAGAAAGCTTTGGCACCAGTGACATTGTAGGTGACTTTGACGGAAATGGGGTTCTGTTCTGGAAAACAGAATCTTCCCTAACCGCTTGACCACGCAACCCCAGCATAGAAGGAGTAACTTCTGAAGGTCTGCTACCCATGTAGGCCTTTGCAAGCTGAGCTGGCGAAGCAATGCCCTCATCGAGAGCCTGGTAAGGATGAAACAATCAAAAGATTAAGTACGGCATCGGCATAAAACAGACTAGTATATCTCATATGTGTAACAACTCCCTTACCCTCGAACTTCCAAGAGGTGCTGAAACAAGGGCGTTCATACTTCCATTATCTGGATGTGCACTAGCCCTCGCCTGTGTTGGTGGATGTCTCAAATTACTCGCATCATTTCTTTGATCCCCGTTTACAGTGGATGAATCAGCAGCTTTCGAACGGAGCAGTGAAGTTAATCGGTCAACTTCAGATCTGTAAAACCATCAGAAATGCCCAAACAAATTCAGTTATTCAGAAATCAAAAAATGCTTAAACATATTGTAATGAAATGCTCTAAAAAGGAAAAAATGTTAAGAGACTAGACATTTCACTCTTCTTTATCATCAATGTTAAATGCATGCAAAAATAAACAGACTTCTATAATCTTAGGGGGGAGCATACTTACAAATCTACTGGGTTATATATACAAGCAAAAACTTCAAAGAAAGGTGTACCTTGTAAAAGTTTTTTCCTTCAACATCTTCTCAAGGTCCATAAATCCATCCTTGCCTGGATTGCCTGAGGCATTGCCTTCTTGGATCCGAACCACATCATTTTTCGTGGACAACTTCATATAGATAAATCATGGTTACACAACAGAGAATCAAAGAAAAAAAAGAAAATCAACAGGAAGAAGCTTATTTACTTACAGCAGGGGTCCTCTCCATGTGTGCTACTCTAGTCTCCTGAATCACATCTGAACCATGAAAAAATACACAGCACATATTAAAAACATACATAACAGGCGGCTACTAACGCAAACAATCTAATACAAAACACATCGAGCAGGAATCACAACCAATCAGAGGAAAGATTAACAGAACATACTAATAACACTTCTCCAAGACTCTGCACAAAAGATTAAAGCTTTGGCATCAAAACACAGCTAACAAGACCATTACCTCTTTCAGGAAGCTGCCGCTGCTGCTCCGGAGACTGCAAGGGCGTTTCACCCGAGACGAGGCGTTTCCGAAAAACAGACGCGAATAGCTTATGAGCGCTATAGGTAATAAGCCTCTGAGCCGGATCCACCAATTTAGACAGCCACCCGCCGCCGCCTCTGTCCTCCCTACCGCCTCCAACTCCAGAGCCCCTCACGGAGGTTGGTGGCCGTTCATACGGGGTTTTCTGAGACCTACGAGCCGTCGGCTTACGGAACTTTCCGCCGGTTCCCAATCCGCCGCCGTATGGGTTGCTGCTCTCTCCCCGTGACGCGCTCGCCATTAAGCCGAAACGAGAAACCGAATCTAGGGTTTCGATACGTGCCTTTGCCGCCAAAGGAAGATCGGAAACTTATTGAGAGAATGAGAAAGGAATCGAAAATTTTCGGAATTAGGGTTTTTTCTAATTTGTGGCACCCGAACCAAAAAAAAAAACGAGAGGAGCGTATATTCGTATAGCAAAAAGACTAGCGAGACAGTCCGTTACGTAAAATACTCAGACGGGTTATTTATAGCCGTAAGATGAGATCCCTTCCAACGGTGTGAGATTGAGTTTTTAGCAATACCGCCGTCACACTAATTTCATCCTAGGCAGACGGCGATACTTAGTGGGCTGGGCTTTTATAGAACATAATGGGCCCCACAAAAAACGTCTATTTAACAAACTGGCAATGTTGTTTGTTATCTATCATCTATCTTATTAAAACATCTATCTTATTAAAACAGAAACATTATATTGGATCTAATATTTATTTTGTAAGTTTTTTAAATTAAATACACATTTATACTTTATAGTTAAACCTACATTAAATCACTAATGTTCCTTTCTTTATACTACTATCCATGTTTTCAAACAATATACTTATTTCTTTATACTACTATCAATGTTTCCAAACAATATATTTTATATACTACTATCAATGTTTCCAAACAATACAATAATTAATCTTAGTTATTTTATATCCATCATTTTCTCTTTAAAATTTTGTAGAAACGTCATAATTTCAGAAACTACAAAATAATGAACTTTAAAATTTGGATTATAAGATTACAAATTATGAAACTATTACAATTTCAATCAAATTAGATTACATATCGGTCATCCATCAGTTCAATCGGTTAGTCTCGGGTTTTAGTGACTTTTTAATATGAATATTTTAAAAAACTAAATTGAATTGTTAGATCTCCGGATTAACCGGTATAATCACAATCGGGTTGAATTTAAAAACACTGATTTAAATACAAAAATATTTTAAATACACACTCTTTAAAAGTTAACAAAATATTTGTTAAGTTATTAGTAAAATTTTTCATCGTAAAATATTCCGCGCTTCCAAAGCGCGGGTCAAGATCTAGTTTCAGTAAAACCTGAAACAGAGATAAATCAAAGTAGCCACAAGTAACAGACCAAAGAACAATGTTTATATGCATAAAGTACACAGTACAGTAAAAAGACTTTCCTAATAATAACAAAAAATCTCATCACAATATTGAGAAGAAAAAAATAACATAATACTCATCATCATTCATAAGTATTTCTTGATCTTATGGTGTTTGTATATCTGACAACTAGTGTTTCAAAGAGATGCTAATGCTCTTCTCTAAACCCATCTTCATAGGTCCTCCTCCCATGATGCTCCCTTTCTGCATCATTGCCACAAACTCGTTGTAGTCTATTCTTCCATCCTGTGTTGCCAAGGATTTAGTGTTATATAATGCATTTGTTAGCTTAGGATGAGATGAGAAGGTGTAAGAAAAAGAGGTTTCACCTTGTCTTGATCAACATCGCGTATCATTTCTTCTATCCGTGCATCTTCAACACCAAACTCCTCACAAGCTTGCTGAAGCTCGTCCGGTGTGATAAATCCACTATCATCCTTGTCAAAGTAGGAGAAGGCGGCAAACAAATGGTCCTCTTTCTCTATTTTGTTTAGATGCAATGTTGCTGCTATGAACTCTTTGTAGTCTATTGTTCCACTATTGTCCACATCAGCCTGATCAGAAGAGACACACACAAAGATTATTACAACACCCAAGCAAAAGATGCAACTGCTCTTGAGTTAAAAAGACTTACAGCTTGCATAAGGTCAAGAATCTCTGACTCTTTGAGATTAGCACCAACTCGTTTTAGTCCTACTTTAAGTTCCTCAAAAGTTATCTGACCACTATTGTCTGCATCAATCATCTTGAACATTTCTTTCAAACCGGCTATTTCTTCTTCAGATAAGCTTTCTGCTATGACCTACAAGAAGGAGTTGAAGAACTTCTAAGTTTTTATATTTCTTTGAGATCTCTCTTTAGCATTAGAAAGATAACTTACTCTAAGAGCCATTTTCTTGAACTTGTTCATAGCAGAAAACTGCTTCATACGGCTCAAAACAGCAGAGTCCAGAGGTTTATCTGGAGCCACACCATCAATTTGAACCCATGGATGACCTGTTTTCAGAATGCTTAGACTTGAAATGACTTGCATAATACCAGTAAAGAAAGCTATATATTATGCTCATAGACTTGAATGACTTACACAATACTTGATGTGCAGTTAGTCTTCGCTTGGGGTCACGCACAAGCATTTTCTGCACCAAGTCTTTTGCGCCATCAGAGATGCTTGGCCATGGATCAGATGAGAAGTCAAGATCTCCATGAAGGACCTGTTCGAATATACCTTGTTCGGTTTCTGTCCATGTCATGGAAACATCAGAGCCTAATAATATGAAACAACACAAATGCTTGAAGTTAAGAAAGATGCAAAACCGCTCTTACCAGCCCAGAATGGAGGAACACCGCTTAACAAAATGTAAATAATCACACCAGCACTCCACACATCTGATTCAGAACCATAACGCTTTCTAAGAACTTCTGGAGCTACATAATATGGACTACCAACAACATCTGTAAAAATCTCATCTGCAACATTGGAAAGGAAACTAAAGTTACAAACTCAAACATAGATGTGTGTAAATCAAATCTTCAAAGACAAAAGAGATTAAAACCTGGTTTGAAGAACATTGAGAGACCAAAGTCAATCGTCTTCAAGAGTGAATCTTCTTCTTTACTAACAAACAGAAAGTTCTCAGGCTTTAGGTCTCTATGCATAACACCAAGAGAGTGACAAGTCTCTAAAACTCCAACAATGGTTCTCGCGAGCTCAGCAGCTTTCCTCTCAGTGTAATGCCCACGTTGGATAATCCTATCAAAAAGCTCGCCACCTGAACACAACTCCATCACAAGATGCACCGCCACAACATCTTCGTATGCTCCTTTGATGGATATAACATTTGGATGACCAGCCAAGTGATGCATTATCTGAATCTCTCTTCTCACGTCTTCAACGTCCTCATCCGTCAAAAGCTTCCTCTTGGAAATGGATTTGCACGCATACTCGTTCCCCGTACCTTTCTCAACGCACAAAAACGTTGTCCCAAACTGCCCTTGTCCGAGTTTCCTTCCCAACGAATAGAACTCTTTGAAGTTTTCAGTCTTCCTCTGCAATACTGATTCTGTCCTAAGCCCTGCACTGGACACTCTCCTCATATGTTTAGGCTTATTAGGTTCAGGTTTCTTCTCCGGGTTGGTTTCACTCTTTGCATCTGGTTTTGTTGCCTCAGACTTTGTTTTATCCACCTGCAGAACAACCTCCTGCTTGATTTCCTCAGGTGCATCTGGTTTTGATTTGGTTTCGGCTTCTGGAATGGTTCTTGGATTTGACATTGTGACTTGCTCAGGGGGTTTATTCTGAACCTGATCAGGTAATGGTCCTGAAGCTGACGCTTCTTTGGAAACTTCTCCTCCTTTGCCATGGGAAGAAGATGCTTCTTTGGAAGCTGATCCACTGCCATGGGAAGAGGCTTGCTCAGCTCCAATCCGTGGCCGCCATATTGCAGCGGAAACAGCTTGCACGAAACTATTTCCAGAAATGGTAGGCCCAACACAAACATTACCCATCAAAAGAATATCTCTCTAACGTATCAGCTCACAGGATCTGATCAAAAGAAGACAAAGTGATCTGATCTGAATCTCAATCTCATTCTTTCCTAATGATCAGAGACACAAACAAGTGAAAAGTCAAATCCTCTCCTCTTCTCCAATGATGTAGAATCTGATCACTCACGGAATACAGATGAACAAGCAAAAACCCCTACTCGGTTTGATAGACTATATATGCAAAGAAGGAGTCTTTCCACAACAACAATCAATAAGCCAAAGAAAAAAGTTTCGATTTTTTCAGAAGGGTCATATGCAAATCTAAAAACTTCAAACGATCTGAAGCAATAAGATCTGTGACGGACAAGAAAAGAACGAATGGGAGGGAAAATCCGAATCGAGGGATGGCTTTAATACCAATAAGTCAATTGTGGAGAAGATGAAGAAGAAGATTCAAGGAGATGATCCAAATGAGTTTGAAAAAAAACACGTTTGCGTTTTAATTCACCAGCGATCACGTTGTCTGAACATTTTTATTTTCTAGTGTACCCACTTGAACATAAATGGGGTTATTTAACTGAATTTATTGTTAGTTACAAAAAAAGGCATGAAAACACTGAAGCAAAAAAAAAAACAATGAAGCAAAAAAAATTTGACTTTTCAGACATCATCTTCAGATTCCAATGTCTTTTGAGACATTAAACAACAGTCTGGTCTCTCAGAAGAAGGAAGAGCGGTTTACTATGATCTGAGATAACTAACCGGATATGGCCTTGTAGCCTTCCTTTTCCAGTAATTTTGCCAAGGAGTTGTCTCCGGTTTTAATGATTCTTCCATTCTCCTGAAACCGAGTAACATACATGAATCACAGATACAAACGAAAACACAAGTAGCTCTTGCAGTTTGGCCAAAAAAAAACCAAGAATACACACCATGATGTGAATGAGAGTTGGTTTAATGTAGTCAAGTAGGCGTTGGTAGTGGGTTATCATCAGCACAGAGTTTTTTGGTGTCAAAAGACCATTCACCGCCTTTGCCACATCTTGAAGAGCATCAACATCTAACCCTGAATCAATCTCGTCCAGTATAGCCAGCTCGGCTCCAAGGACCTGGAAGGACAGATAAGACACAGTTACCAAACATATGTGTTCCCTGATCTCTTTCTATGTAGACAAGAATAGACTATTACTATTCTCCTGTTCATAGCTTGAAGTTTTGTGGCGCGATAATCTCATGTCAAAGCAATTTTAAAACAAAACAAAAAGAACATGTCTCCATTGCTTGCTTGGCAGATATTCCAATTACAAGGAAAGCTAAGGAGAGTTCTTCACACATGTATGTTTAGCCTGTGTCTTTTCAATCAACATTGCAGTCAAATACTGATAACAGATCCTTAATGCTCTAGCAATTTCCACTGTGTTTCGTTATAGAAATAACCTATACCTGCTTAGGCAAGTCTAACCAACTATCTTAACTTAATCATAGGCCTTGTGATTTTTCACACATATGGAAAAAAGCACAGTCTTCCAACTACCTTCTGTTACTACATTTGTTTCTTATCATATACAGTGCTTGTGGCAACTGAGAAAACAAGGGAGTGAACAGGAGCGATACCGCTAACTGTAGAATCTCGTTGCGTTTCCTTTCACCACCACTAAATCCTTCATTCACATTCCTGTTCAGAAAATCGGTCTTCATATTCACAACTTCAAGCTTTGATACCAAGTGGCTGTAAAACTGCATAAGCCACATATTATAAACGTAAGAGATAAGACAGAAGAAGATATACAAAGGGGAAACCAATTGGTGGTACAGAAGCACACAACAACAAGCAAAGAAAGAAGACCGATCCTAATGGCGGCGCCAACACACACCTGGATTGGATCAAGCTCAGGCTGACCGAGCTTTCGTTTCCGAGCATTGAAAGCCATATTCAAGAAATCCATATTGCTAACACCAGGGATCTCAACTGGAGACTGGAAACTCATGAAGAGACCAGCAAGAGATCTCTCCTCCGGTTCCATATCAACCAGATTCTGCCCTTTAAATTCAATGCTTCCTCCCGTCACTTCGTAATCCGGATGACCAACAAGAACCTTCAAAAAAAAATAAGGCTCTCTGAGAGAACAATACTATGCAGGCGCATAGAGGAATCTAGAGATACATTCAAATGCAATCACCTTAGAGAATGTGCTCTTCCCTGAACCATTCTTCCCCATCACTGCGTGAACCTAAGGAGCAAAACACGAAAACAACAATCTATGAGG